>NC_082724.1:12176954-12441954 GCF_030144855.1 Hypanus sabinus
AGACATGATAGAGGTGTACAAGATATTAAGAAGAATAGATAGAGTGGGCAGCCAGTGCCTCTTCCCCAGGGCACCACTGCTCAATACAAGAGGACATGGCTTTAAGGTAAGGGGAGGGAAGTTCAAGGGGGATATTAGAAGAAGCTTTTTTACTCAGAGAGTGGTTGGTGTGTGGAATGCACTGCCTGAGTCAGTGGTGGAGGCAGATACACTAGTGAAATTTAAAAGACTACTGGACAGGTATATGGAGGAATTTAAGGTGGAGGGTTATATGGGAGGCAGGTTTAAGGGTCGACACAACATTGTGGGCCGAAGGGCCTGTACTATGCTGTATTGTTCTATGTTCTATAAATGTGCAAAAGAAGACAAACTGTGCAAATTAAAAAAGACTGAAAGCATAGGGTAACACAAGTGAATCTGCAGATGCTGGAAATAAATAAAAAACACAAAATGCTGGCAGAACTCAGCAGGCCAGACAGCATCTATGGGAGGAGGTAATAACGACGTTTTGGGCCGAAACCCTTCATCAGGAGTGAAGTAACATGGGATGATCGAGGGGGGGATAAGAAGTGGGGGGAGGGATAAAGTAGAGAGCTGGGAAGTGATAGGCTGGAGGGAAATGGGCTAGGGAGAAGTTGGAGAATTATGGGAAATAAAAGAGAAAGAAAGGTAGGGCTGGGGGGAGAGATTATAGTGAGGGGGGGGAAGAGAGAGAGAGAGAACCAGACTAAAATAGTAGATAGGGATGGGGGTAAGGGGGGGCAGGGGTATCAACGGAGGTCAGTGAGTTGGATGTTCATGCCGGCAGGAAGGAGGCTACCTATGCGGGAGATGAGGTATTGCTCCATCGACCTGCGTGTGTGTGAAAGCATAGGGTGTCGGTCGGTACAAGAGCCGATTTCACTCTTTCTCTGAGATGGCCATCTCCTGGCGCTGAGGCTACAAAGACTGCCCCGGCTGCTGTGCTCCATGCCTGCCAATATGACGAACTGATCAGTGAGGCTTTGGGCTACTCTGGGCAGCTTTGGGGTTTGGAATTGAGGATTCATTTTTGGTTTGGAATATTGTTGTTTGCTTCAATTGCATGGTTTTTTCCCCTTTCTCTTGTGCATTGAGCGTATGTCTTTTATCTTTACTCTTTTTTTTTAGGGATTCTTGTTTTCTGGCTACCTGACTGCAAGCAAGTCTCAAGGTTGCATAATTTATACATTCTTTGATAATAAATGTACTTGAATTTTGAGTCGTGGAGTCCTTGAAAATGAATGTTGTTTGGAAGAATCAGTTCAGAGTTGAGGTGAGTGAAGTTATCCTCACTGGATCAGAAGCCTGTTGGTTGTAGGGTAATAACGGTCTTCAGCAAGAGTAAGTTGCAGATTGTGATCTAAACGACAGACCAGACAATGCCATAAAGAATGAAGGTGGGACGATTTATCACCTAACATATACCTGTCTTCTTTCAAAAAATATGGTGTGTATAAACAACATAATTTATGAAGGAAGTTTGGATCTATTAACAATGCAAATTCATGTTATTAGTAGTGGCACCTGAGGTGGTCAGACAATGACTGTGTGTGCAGGCTGCATAAGAATAGCCTCATCTGACTTGCAAAATGTTATTCAGCAGAGACTCTATTGCCTTCTTGTTTCTTGCAAAACTGGAAATACATTTGTAGCAACTTTCTTCTGGCTATTTGTCTCACTGCTTGGTGGGTATCTTTGGTATGACCAAAGAGTCAGTCTCAACAATGGATTGTTGATCCCTGGAATTTTGGTGTTGTGTGTGCGCGCCCTTAACTCCCTTAATAAGCTCTTTGCACCGATCTTTTTGGTGATTGCTCATCATACGGCATGTCTTGGGTATCTGAAGCCTGGCGGAGCCCCATCCCTCTCCAGGTTTTTGGAGCCGGCTGGTTTCGAACTCAGGAGCCTTCGCTCCAAAGGCTGGCACTGATGCCATTACGCCACCAGCCGGCTTAAAGTTTTAAGGCATTAAATAAACATACATTATAAATAGTCTGATCTATTGCAGATTTCTCCAAGTAGAATTAATATTTGAAAGTTGTAACCGACTTTGCATTGTTTACTTAACACCCCCCCCAAAAAAAAAGCCCAAATCATTAAAATGGAACTTCCAAGATAACCGCAAGCTTGTCACATTTTGGAGTATTGTGTGTCTCAATGACCTGGAGAGCTATGTTGGCAGTAGTCAGGGCCTAGTGCTTTGTCTCTCCAAACAGGTCAAGGTGTAGAGGCCAGACCAACAGTGGTCCACCGGTCCTCCAGTTTCGGGGGTTCAGGTTAGGGCTAATAACACTGACTGGTCAAACAAACTGTTGCTGAACCAGCAATGAAGAATCATTCCATATCTGTGTATGGCCAAGGACAGAGATGGAGGACATTTGTTGCTGCCCTAAATGCCAGCAGTATAAGTAAGTATTAAAATGGAACTATTAATTGCAGTGTTAAGATTTATGACATAATATCCAACATTAATTTATAATCAGTAATTTAATTATGTTCTTTATTGTATTATTTTGTATAATCAGTGTTGTTTTCTGGTAAATCTCTAATGTGATATGTCTGTATGCTACTGCAAATATTTTTCTGTATCTGCGCATATAATCAGAAGACCATAAGACAAAGGGCTAGAATTAGGTATTTGGCTACTCTGCCATTCCATCATGGCTGATTTGTTTTCCTTTTCAACCCCCATTCTCCTGCCTTCTCCCCGTAACTTTTAACAACCTTACTGATGAAGAACCTATCGACTTCTGCTTTAGACAACTTTGTTTTGGGCGCAGGAGTCTCAGGACTCTCTCCACCAGGTTCAGGAACAGATATTACCCTGCAACCGTCACCCTTTTGAACCAAAGGGGACAACTTCACTTGCCCCATCATTGAATTGTTCCCATAACCAATGGACTCACTGTCAAGGACTGTTCATCTCATGTTCTCGATACTTATCACTTATTTATTATGATTTTATTGCTTTCTTTTTGATTTGCACTGTTTGATGTACTGGTTGAATGCCCAAGTTGGTGTGCTTTTTCATTCATTCCGTCATGGTTGTTATTCTACAGATTTATTGAGTACGCCCATAAGAAAATGAATCTCAGAGTTGTACATGGTGACATATATGTACTTTGATAACAAATTTACTTTGAACTTAATCTCCAAAAATGTTGCCATAATCATGGACAGGAATATATTAACTAATTCCAACATTCATATTTAGATTAAAGAATGAAAGCTTAGCTTTGTTTGTCATATGTACAAATCAAATCAGTAAGGATTGTAAATACAAGAAAATCTACAGCTGCTGGAAATCCGGAGCAACACACACAAAATGCTGGAGGAACTCAGCAGGTCAGTCAGCACCTATAGAAAGGAATAAACAGTTGATGTTTCAGGCCGAGACCCTTTATCAGGACCCTTCATTACTCCTTTCCATAGATGATGCCTGACCTGCTGAATTCCTCCAGCATTTTATGCGTGTTGCCAGTGAGGATTGTCTCTTCACTTCCTGTCTATGTATGTGTATGATTTTCGAAGTAATATACAAGATTAATTTATAATTGATGTTCTTAGTTATTTTTATCTAGTTTTGTATAATTAATATCTTTTTCTTTTGAATGTTGTGTCTCCAGTGCGATGCTCCTGTGATGCTGTTGCAAATGTTTTGTTTCAGCGCCTCTGTGCACACATCCTCTTGTGCATATGACGGTAAACACTTTGTGACTGATTTTTCTCCAGTGGATCAGATGAATGTATGAGGGATTAGTAACTGTTGGCATTTGAGGAGATTTGGGTGTCCTTGTAGAGAGATTTGTGCCACACCCTCCAATCAGAAGCTAATGGCTTTATTGTATTTGCGGAAGCCATTGTTAGTATTGCTCGGGGACAGTGGTTAACTATCCACAGTACTAATGACTACATTGCCCAGCAGGTAGGGTTTAAACAAAGTGCAGTGCATTCCAATCCTTTTGCAGCATCGACAGCTTACCATTTTGAATAAGAAACACACTGAAAACTATTGTAGTATCTTTAATCCTTCCCAACCGCAGCTGATCCTTGATCTCAACATTTCTTTGCCTGATCCATATATGTGTTGAACCCCTTTCTGTCCAAAACCCTTCGACTATAGTCTTGAATAATGCCAGGGACATAGAACAATACAGCATATATAAAGGCCCTTTGGTCAATCTAGTCCATGCCGAACTAATATTCTAATTGACTTGCATCGAGCCCAGAGCCCTCCATACCCCTCCAATCCATGTACTTATCTAAATTTCTCTTAAATGTTGAAATCGAAATGACATCCACCGGCTGCTCGTTCCACACTCTCACCACCCTCCGAGTAAAGAAGTTCCCCCTCAAGTTTCCCTTCAACATTTCACCGTTCACCCTTAACCCATGACCTCTAGTTCCTTGTAAATTTTCTCTGCACTCTTTCAATTTTATAGTCATCTTCCCTGTAGGTAGGTGATGAGACTGCACACAATACAGCAATGTTTAATAAAACTTCAACATAACATCCCAACTCCTGTACTCAGTACTTTGATTTATGAAGACCAATGTGCCAAAAGCTTTCTTTACAGCCCCATCAATCTGTGACGCCACTTGTGACTGACCATCCCTAACCCTCAGGGAAAAGAGAATTCCAAAGATTCACTGCCTTCTGAATAAATATTTCTCCTCACCTGATCTCATCATCAGCCCATTATACTGAGATTGTGATGCAAACAAACAAACTCTTCAGCATAAACCCATCCGGCCTCATAAAGAATGTTACACGTTCTCCCTAGAGCGGGAGGCTGAGGGTGGCCTGACAGAGGTCATTAAAATTATGAGAGGCACAGATGCAGTAGACAAGCAAAATCTTTATCATTGAGGAGAATGGTCAAACACCAGAGGACATGCTCTTAAGATTAGAGAGAAGATGGTACAAAGGTGAAGTGAAGGGCAAATTTTTTAACAAAGAGAGTGATAGGTGCCTAGAACAGGTTATCAGGGGTAGTAGTATTTACTTACTTTTTGGCCATTTCGTCTTTGGCGTTTAGGGCAACAATGAAAGCCATCCATCTCTGGCAGTGTTCAGAGCTTCCTTCCTCACGATTTTCACTACTGTCAGTCATGCAAGTCCCGGGTGGAGACTCAGGAATACCATCACACTCAGATGTAGAAGGATTCTTCATTGCTGTTTCCTTAACAGTTTTGTTTGACCATTCAGGGTTGTCAGCCCCTGAGTTGAACCCCAAAACCTGGAGGACCAGTGGTCCTCAGTCTGGCCTCTACACTTTGACCTGTTGGGAATGGGTGACCCTACCAAGAGCCAAAGCATAAAGCCCAGACACAAGCTTCCAAGCCACTACAAGGGTATAGTCTTCTTGGAGGAGGGGTAATTGTAGAATTAGGCAATATAGTGGAGTTTAGGATGTTTTGAGAACATGAATATGAAGGGAATGGAACAATATGGATGATACACAATATGAGGTCATTCAGTATCAACTAGCGTCAAGTTTAGCACATTGTGGGTTAGATGGCCTATTCAGTTCTGTACTGTTCTATGTCCTATGTTCTTCTAAATATCAGAAAGCTTTGGTCCGCTTTTATTAATCTCTGCTTGTAGGACACTCCACATTTCCAACATCAATTTTGATACACTTGCTCCAAAATAAATCCATCCTGAGGTAAGAAGTCTCTTTCAAATCAAATCAAGTTTAATTATTATTCATGGATATAGCTGAACAAAACAACTTACCTCTGGCGTCAAGGTGCTAAAGCATACATTCGCATTCAAAATAGTGAGAAAGAAGGAAAAAACAAGAACATAGTCACACAAGAAAACATATTGTTAGTCCAAGACTCTGTCCGACAAGTCCCACAATTGTTGGGCTCTGGCAGCCCAGCCTGTAATTCCACAGTCCAACACCGGAGGGCAGCACCAAATGAGCACGGACGCTACATTACACTGCCTCTGGCATCTCCTCACCTAAACTGCAGCAGCAGGCAAGCCTGTGTTTTAAGGCCTAGTCTTTGCTACAATCGAGGTGACACTTCTGCCTCACCTCCTGGCTTTCCACCAAACAAGGAAGAAAGTCTTGTGGCAATCAACGTCCAACAGGGTCTTGCGATTGCAAGGGAAATGTCCAAGACAGTTACTCAAGGTTCCACTACACACTGCCTGTGCACACCAACCCAGTTCATTTGAACAGCAGGTAGCAGCACGATCTGCACCCAGGTCAGCTGCTCTGAACCCAATTCAGCTACTTCTGCAGCCTGACAGCTCTATAATCGTACCGTGGAGAGCATTCTGACAGGCTGCATCACTGTCTGGTATGGAGGGGCTACTGCACAGGACCGAAAGAAGCTGCAGTAGATTGCAAATCTAGTCAGCTCCATCTTGAGTACTAACCTACAAAGTACCCAGGGAGCGGTGTCTCAGAAAGGCAGGGTCTATTATTAAGGACCTTCAGCACCCAGGGCATGCCCTTTTCTCACTGTTACCATCAGGGAGGAGGTACAGAAGCCTGAAGGCACACACTCAGTGATTCAGGAACAGCTTCTTCCCCTCTACCATCCAATTCCTAAGTGGACATTGAATCTTTGGACACAACCTCACTTCTTTTTAATACACAGTATTTCTGCTTTTGCACGTTTTTTGATCTATTCAATATACATAATTGATTTACTTGTTTATTTATTATTATTTTTATTTTATTTGTAATTTTTTCTCTGCTTGATTATGTATTGCAATGAACTGCTGCTGCTAATTCAACAAATTACATGACACATGCCGATGATAATTTGATTCTAATTCTGTTTTATGCAGTACTATAGTTAGGTGCCTAAGGCTTTTGCACAGTACTGTACATCAATACTAAATTAATTTGAACTTTGAGTTTAGTATATGAAGAATTAGTAAATGTTGGTATTCGAAGAGATTTGGGTGTCCTTGTAGAGAAATCCATGCCACCTCCATTAGAAGCTAATGGCTTTACTGTGTTTGCAGAAGCTATTGTTAGTGTTGCTTATTACACAAAGCCCAGACCCTCAGTGTCCAGCAGCAGCAGGAACTTAGACTGTGGTTCTTCCCCACAAGGCCTTTATGATGATTCCACTGAGATTCTATGGTCCCTGAGCACATATTCCTACGTCCTGGAATATGTCTGTGGGCAGCATTCTCCCTCAGGCAGCTTTGTGTACTGGAAGTTCAGCAAATTTCAGGCAGACCAAAACCAGCAGCTGATCTCTGTTCCTGGGAAGAGTCCGTAGAGCACAAGCCCTGTGTTAACTTGTGGCATTCCTGGATATGTCAAGTTTATTTCCAATGCTAATTTGAAAACAGGTAATATCTTCAGTGACTCATGGAATTCCCTGTCCCAAGACTAACCATGGAAAATGGGAAGCCAGTGAGCACTTTGAAGAGAAGATCTGAAGAAGACCCACTTTTCTTAATTTCTCTTTGTAGAACACTCCTCATTTCCAAAATCACTTAGTCAGTCTTTGATACACCTTCTCTAAGGCAAGTTCATTCTTCCTCATATAGGGAGACTCTTTTATTCCACAAATTTACACTATTCATTACACATATACACAAGATATCAATAAGATTGAAAGAGTAAAGAGCAAATTTAAAAGGGTGTTGCCCAGATTTGAGGAACTGAGCTAAAGGGAAATGTTGAATAGGTAGGACTTTATTCCTTGGAGAGTAGAAGAATGAAGGGAGATTTGATAGCAGCATACAGAATTTGAAGGGTACAGATAGGACACATTTTGTACGGAGGTTAGGTGAGACTAGGTTTAGAGGACGTAGGTTAACTGCGAAAGGTGAAATATTTGATGGGAAGCTGAGGGGAAACTTCTTCACTCGGAGGGTGGAGGAAGTGTGGAACGAGCTGCCAGTAGAAGTGGTGGATGCGGTTTCAATTGCAATATTTAAAAGAAATTTGGATTAGTGTATGAATGGGAGGGGTTTGGAGGGCTACAGTCTAGGTACAAGTCAACAGGACTGGGCAGTAAAACAGTTTGGCATGGACTAGGAGGGCTGAAAGGGCTGCTTCTGTGCGGTAGTGCTCAATGACTCTAAATTTGATGGAGGAACTCTCTCCCAGGGTCCACTCCCCTCTCTTATCAGACTCTTTATTCTCCAGCCCTTTATCTTTCTTACCCACCTGGCTTCACCTATCACCTTCCAGCTAGCCTCCTTCCTCTCCCCTTGCCTTTTATTCTGCTGTCTTCACCCTTCCTTCTCAGTCCTAAAGAAGGGCCCAAAACGTTGACAGGTTGTTCATTTCCATTGATGCTGCCTGATCTGCCGAGTTCCTCCAGCATTTCGTGCGTGTTGCTCTGGATTTCCAGAATCTGCAGAATTTTTCTCATGTTTTTGCTGGAGGAACTCAGCAGGTTGAGCAACATCTGCAGAAGAAGAGGAACTATCAACTTTTCAGGTTGGGACCCTGTATCAGATCCTCGAGACTGATAGAGGGACTGCAGATCTTCCTAGGCACTTCACCACCTCTCCTCCCATCCCTGGTAAGCACCTCCTGTCCCTCCTGATTTCGCAAATCCCACACCAGCTTCATCAGTCATCTTGGAGCGTAAGAACTAGAAAGGAAACAAGTGATTGCCTAAGAAGAAGGTGGGCTTAAAACAACTTGTCAGAAATACATCATTACAATTATATAATATATGAAGATCATACACAAAATGCTGGAGGAGCTCAGAAGGCCAGGCAGCACCTATGGAAAAGAGTACAGTCGACATTCTGGGTGAGACCCATCCCATCCCAGCCCTGATGAAGGGTCTCGGCCTGAAATGTCGACTGTACTCTTTTCCATAGATGCTGCTTGGCCTGCTGAGTTCCTCCATCATTTTGTTCATGTGTTGCTTGGATTTCCAGCATGTACAGATTTTTCTAGTTTGTAATATACAAAGATAATTATTTTCTTCTGTTTTTTTTTGGCGGCTTTGATCCAAGCCACATTTTGTAAGAAGACGATGTTTCGTAATCTGTTGCCATCTTAATGACTTTTCTTCAGCACACAGTTAATTTCTCGTGCCTCTTTGACTTCACCTTTGGTCTTATGACCTCTGTATGCAGTTTAACATAGGTACTCTCCTGTCATCCCCCCCATAACCTGTGACGCCTTTCCTAATTAGATCCCCATCATCCTCCACTTTAAATGCACCCAATGACTTGGCTGCTGCAGCAGTCTGGGGTAACACAGTGGTGTAGCAGTTAGCAGAAAGCTATTAAAGTGCCAGCAGCTCGAGTTCAATTCCCACTGCTGTCTGAAAGGAGCTGGTATGTTCTCCCCATGACCACTCAGGTCCCCTCCCACATTCCAAAGACGTGTGGGGTTAGTAAAACACATAGGTGCAGAGGCTCATTGGGCCTGAAGGGTCTGCTCCCATGCTGTAACTCTAAGTAAGTAAATAAATAAATAATTCCAAATATTCGCCAACCTCTGGAACCACTGGACTTAAGGACAGTTCCAGTCCCATCATTATCAAGCTCATGAATGGACCTTTCGTACTCTAAAAGATGAATTCTTCTTCATCCAACTTGACTTCAAATGGTTCAGCTTAATATCAGAGAATGTATACAGTATACAACCTGACATTCTCTCTCTTCACAGACATCCGCAAAACGAGAAAACCCGTAGAATGAATTATAGTAGTATCAGAACCCCGATGCCCACCTTCCCCCTTGCACTGCACAAGTAGTAGCAAAAGAATCAACACTCCCCTTCCTCCTCACCACTTGTGCCAGCAGAGGCACTACAACCCCACCCCCCATCATGCAAGCAAAAGCTCCCTGAGGGGGACTTAATCCGGAATCTATCAAAAACTACAGTTCATAACCCAGCACTTCAGTATCTCAGACAGGCTCTCTCTCCCAGCGAGGGAGAGAGAGAGGTCACCCCTGCAACGATGAGAGTGGAGACCAGCAACTCGCTCTTCCGGTGTTACAATCTTCCCAGATCACTTCTCCATGCCCCCCGACTTGAGGACTGACAGGTTCTCACTCGTCAACAAAAGAGATAGAGAGAGGGATCGCTTGAGTACGGAGTCCTTCTTCCGCCAGCAGCACACACCACCTGCAATGTCCCGATGTTTCAGTCTCCCACAATGCTGGTGTCGATGAAATTGGTGAGGAACTGGGTCGCCTATGGGGCCCCTCGTTGAGGGCGGATGTTTTTCAGGCCATTCCTGGGGATAGGGAAGTGCCAGGCCACTGCTTGCGAAGAACTGTAGTCTGAGCTGTAGATCACAGACTCCGACAGAACCACAACCACCTTGAACAGAAAGAAAAGACATAAGAGAAGAATAAGCTGTTTTATGGACAGACTGGAAGAAGTCACCTGGGTCTGCAAAAACCTGTGGTACCATCTTTCCTAGCCCTTCCTTCCTTTCCGTGACCCTGTGCTTCCTTTGTCCTGGTCCACTCTACTTTCTCTGTAACTGCAACACTATATTTTGCCTTCTGTTTTCTTTTAACTATCTTACTTTAATCATATATGGTAGAATATGTCTCGCTGGTATGAAAAACAAAAACCTTCCAATGATTCTTGTTATATTAATAACCCAACAACTAATACCAATATCAAATGAATTCAGTTGATGACACTGATTATAAAGAAAGGCATGTAATCATTGCATTTGGTGTTGGTATTGGCTGCCAAGGTCAGCTAAAGACTGCATAAAAGCCAAGGAAAGGGCGTATAATATAGCAAAAGTGAGTGGGAAGTTGGATGATTGGGAAGCTTTTAAAATCCCACAAAAGGCAACCAAAAGTGCTATAAGAAGGGAAAAGATGAAATATCAGGGCAAACTAGTCAATAATACAAAGCAGGATGCCAATTATTTTTCAGTTATATAAAGAGTAAAAAGGAAGTGACCACTGGAAAATGATGCTGGTGAGGTAGTAATGGGGGACAAAGAAATGGCAGATGAACTCAATGGGTACATTGCATCTGTCTTCACTGTGCAGTGTGCCAGAAGTCCGTGAGTGTCAGGGAGCACGAATGAGTGTCATTGTTATTACAAAGGAAAAAGTGCATCTCTGAGTCCTGAGAGAGGCTGCTGAAGAGACAGCAGATGCACTGGTTATGTTCTTTCAAGAATCACTTGATCCTGGCATAGTCCCAGAGGACTGGAAGATTGCAGATATCATTCCGCTCTTTAAGAAGGGAGGAAAGCAAAAGAAAGGAAATTATAGGCCAGTTAGCCTAATCTCAGTGGTTGGGAAAGTGTTGGGGTCTATGGATGTGGCTTTGGGGTACTTGGAGACTAATCATAAAATGTCAAAGTCAACATGGTTTCTGTAAAGGGAAATTTTGCCTGACAAATCTGTTAGTTCTTTGAAGAAGTAACAAGCAGGCTGGGCAAAGGAAAGGCAGTGAATGTCATTTACTTGGGTTTTCAGAAGGCAGTTGATAAGGTGCCACTCATGAGGCTACTAAACAAGGTAAAGTCCTAGTGCGTTCCAGGAAAGATACCGGCACGGTTGATGGGCAGGAGGCAGCGAATGGGAAGAAAAGTGGCCTTTTTTCGTTGGCTGCCGGTGACTAGTGAGTCCTCCAGGGGTCAATATTGGGACTGCTACTTTTCACATTGTTTGTCAAAGCTTTGGATAATAGAATCGATGGCTTTGTGGCAAAGTTTGCGGATGACACAACGATAGGGCAAGGGAGTGCGGGGGAAGCAACGTGATTGAAACAGAACTTAGACAAATCGGAAGAATGGGGAAAAAGAGGCAGATGGAATACAGTGTTGGGAAACGTATGATAATGCACTTTGGTAAAAGGAATAATAGTGCAGACTATTATCTGAATGGGGAGAAAGTTCAAACATCGGAGATGCAGAGGGACTTAGGAATCCATCATACAAAACTCACAGAAGATTAATTTACAGGTTGAGTCTGTGGTAAAGAAGGCAAATGCAATGCTGGCATTTTTTTTCAAGGGGAATAGAATATGAAAGCAAGGAGATAATGCTGAGCCTTTATAAGACACGTGTCAAGCCACTGTTGGAGCATTGTCAACAATTTTGGGCCTCATATCTCAGATAGAATGTGTTGTCTTTGGAGTGGGTCCAGAGGAGGTTCACGAGGATGATTCTGGGAATGAAGTGATTAACATATGAGGAGTGTTTGGCAGTTTTGGGCCGATACTCACTGGAATTTAGAAGATTGCAGTGGGGGAGGGGGTGTGGGTGGGATCTCACTGAAGCCTCCCAAGTGATGAAAAGACTCGGCAGGCTGGATGTTTCCTATGGTGGGGGCATCCAGAACTTGAGGGCACAGCCTCAAAATTCAGGAGCGACTTTTTAGAGCAGAGGTAAAAAGGAGTTTTTTTTTTAGCCAGAGAGTGGTGAATCTGTAGAATGCTCTGCCACAGATTGTGCAGGCCAAATTAGTGGGTAGAAGTTGATTGCTTCCTGATTGATCAGGACATCAAAGGAAATGGTGAGACAGACATATGGAGTACAGTGGGATCCTGGAAGCAGACTCAAAGGGCTGAATGGCCTAATTCTGCTCCCATGTCTTTTGGTCTTACGGTAAATATATAGCTAAATAGTTAAATTATCAAGAGTCCAAAAACAGAAATTATATAAAAACGAGGTAGTGTTCATGGGTTCAATGTCCAGTTAGGAATAGATGGCAGAGGGGAAGAAGCTGTTCTTGAATCGCTGAGTGTGTGCCTTCTGACTTCTGTACCTCCTTATTGATGGTATCAATGTAATGAAGGCATGTCCTGGCTGGTAGGGGGTCCTTAATGATGGATGCTGCCTTTCTGATACACTGTTCATTGAAGATGTCTTGGATACTTTGGAGGCTAGTACCCAAGATGGAGCTGACTAATTTTATGACTTTCTGTAGCTTCTTTTGATCCTGTGCTGTAGCCCTGCTGGCCCTCACCCCCCCCCCCCCCCACCACCACCAATACCAGACAGTGATGCAGCCTGTCAGAATCCTCTCCATAGTACACCTTCAGAAGTTTCCTCGTGTTTTAGGTGATGAACCAAATCTCAAATTCCTGATGAAATATTGCCACAGTCTTGCCTTCTTTATAGCTGAATTGATATGTTGGCTCCGGGTTAGATCCTCAGAGATGTTAACACCCAGGAACTTGAAATTGCTCACTCTCTCCACTTCTGATCCCTCTGTGAGGGTTGGTTTGTGTTCCCTTGTCTTACCCTTCCAAAGGCCTACAGTCAGTTCTTTGGTCTTACTGATGTTGAGTGCAAGGCTGTTTCTGTGACACCACTCAACCATCTGGCATATCTCACTCCTGTACACCCTCTTGTCTCCATCTGAGATTCTGCCAATGATGGATGTATCATCAGCGTTGGATAGGCCCTTCCTGCCCTTCGAGCCACATCCCCCAGCAACCCCCAAATTTAATCCAGGCCTCCTCATGGGACAATTTACAATGACGAATTAATCCACCAACTGGTATGTCTTTGGACTGCGGGAGGAAATCAGAGCATCCGGAGGAAACTCACACTGTCACAGGGAAAACGTACAAACCCCTTACAAGCAGCAGTGGGAATTGAAAAAGACAAACACGAGGAAATCTGCAGATGCTGGAAGTTCAAGGAACACACACAAAATGCTGGTGGAACGCAGCAGTCCAGGCAGCACTTACAGGAAGAAGTACAGTCGACGTTTCGGGCCGAGACCCTTCATCAGGACTAGCTGAAAGAAGAGATAGTAAGAGATTTGAGAGTGGGAGGGGGAGATCCAAAATGATAGCAGAAGACAGGAGGGGGTGGGATGAAGCTAAGAGCTGGAAAGTTGATTGGCAAAAGGGATACAGAGCTGGAGGAGGGAAAGGACCGTGGGATGGGAGGCCTAGGGAGAAAGAAAGGGGGACGGGAGCACCAGAGGGAGATGGAGAGCAGGCAAGGAGTGATTGTGAGAGGGACAGAGAGAGAAAAAAGGGTGAAATAATAAATAAATAGATAAATAAATAGGTAGATAGATAAAGGATGGGGAAAGGAAGGGCATTAATGGAAGTTAGAAAAATCAGTGTTCATCCCATCAGGTTGGAGGCTACCCAGATGGAATAAAAGGTGTTGTTCCTCCAACCTGGCTTCATCTTGACTGTAGAGGAGGCCATGGATTGACATACCAGAATGGGAATGGGGCGTGGAATTAAAATGTGTGGCCACTGGGAGATCCTGCTTTCTCTGGCGGACAGAGCATAGGTGTTCAGCGAAATGGTCTCCCAGTCTGCGTCAGATCTCACCAATATATAGAAGGCCGCACCGGGAGCACCAGATCAGTATGTCACACCAGCCAACTCACAGGTGAAGTGTCACCTCACCTAGAAGGACATTCTGGGGCCCTGAATGGTGGTGAGGGAGGAAGTGTAAAGGCAGGTGTAGCATTTGTTGATTTGAATTATGAATTAAAATAACAAATATAGATGATTTTAAAAAAAAGTGATAGGGAAATTTCATGGAGATTTTCACGCTCATCAGCCCAAAAGCCATAAAAAAAGTATTCAGGAATCTTTGTTGTCCAGTGCTATCTTTATAAACTTGGCCACAAAGTTACCTCTCTGGAATCCAAATCATTGATGTATAGCATCGAACAGAAGTGGTCCTAACACCAACTCAGGCAGTACAACCATAGTCACTGGTAGCCAACTAGCAAGAGGCCCCTTTTATTCTCACTCTTCGTCTCCTACCAACAAGCCAATCTTCTCTCCATCTACCCATCTCATACCTTTCCTATAATACCACAGGCTCTTATCTTGTTAAGCAGTTTTATGTGTGGCACTTTGTCAATGGCCTTCTGAAAATCCTAATATACTAAATGCACTGACTCTCCTCGAAACAAAGAAACATAGAAAATCTACAGGACAATATAAACCCTTTGACCCTCAAAGCTGTGCCAAACATGTCGTTACCTTAGAAACTACTTAGGGTTATCCATAGTCCTCTATTTTTCTAAGCTCCCTGTATCTATCCAGGAGTCTCTTAAAAGACCCTATCGTATCCGCTTCCACCACCATCGCTGGCAGCCCATTCCACGCACTCACCACTCTCTGCGTAAAAACTTACTCCTGACATGTCCTCTGTACCTACTTCTAAGCACCTTAAAACTGTGCCCTCTCATGCTAGCCATTCCAACCCTGGGAAAAAGCTTCTGACTATCCACACAATCAATGCCTCTCATCATCTTATACACTTATTTAAATAAAAAAAAACAACATTCTGCCATCACCCATTGCTGCCTTAGAAATATCAGCTAAAAATAAATTAATCTACATCATTCTGGGGTACAACTTTCAGGGTGCTTGTTTTGTAATGTCTCCCCTCTCGCTGTGAAAGGGGACACCTCTTTTTCCCTTTGTCAGGGACAGGGAGAGCCTATGGCATGTTGAATTGTCGGCTGAACGATTAGTTTTTGTTGTACTGCACATCATGGACTATTGGGAGCTATGGGTGCTGACGTTCTTTTGTGGAAGTGGGGAGGGGTGGGGGTGTGTCATTGCTTTGCTGCTGTTTATGCGTGGGAGGGGGCTTTGGGGTTCTAACGTTTTAACTCACTCATTCTTTGGGCAATTCTGTTTTCATTGATGTCTGCTTCTTTACCCTGGTTATTATTTCCTCAAAGGGGCTGGCTTTATACAAGTATATATTGTGTGGTTTCATATTTTTTCTGATATTCTATATGGGCTTGTAGTCTTGTATGTGCGTGGACTGGGCCTCAAATTGTGGCCAGTGGGTTAGAGGGGTAGTGAGGCGTAGCGTCCAGCGTCCAAGCTGGAGGTGATGGGCTCTATTGTAGTCAACTGTGGATTGATAGTGTGAGCTTGTTGACTCTTTCGTTGCTTGATTGTGATACTATTTGTGCTTGCTAACTTCTGCGTGGTTTTTGCTAATTGTGACTATTCATACCAGGGGTGTTATGATTGACTGAAGTTTTCGATGGGTATTTTGTCTGGTTGTATTTTTTTCTGATATTCTGTTATAAGTTAGATATGGCCCTTGTGGCTAAAGGGATCAGAGGGTATGGAGAGAAAGCAGGTACAGGGTTCTGAGTTGGATGATCAGCCATGATCATACTGAATGGCGGTGCAGGCTTGAAGGGCCAAATGGCCTACTCCTGCACCTATTTTCTATGTTTCTATTTTTATTTGGGCTTGTAGTCTTGTATGTGCTGGACTTGGCCTCAAGCCTGGAAGAAGTTGGGGGGGTGGGGTGGAGCGCAGCATCCAGGCTGGAGATGACGTGTTGTATTGCAGTCAAATGTGGATTGATGGTGCAAGTTTTTCGGCTCTTCTGTTATTTGATTGTGATACTATTTGTGCTTGTTAACTTATGTGTAGTTTGTGCTGTATGTGACTGTTCAGACTGTGTCTGCACCTTAACCCCGCAGTAAGGCTGTTTTGTTTGGCTGTGATCATGAGTATTCACGTATGGTTGAAGTGACAAATAAACTTGAATTGCCTTGAATTGCAAATTGCATTGCAAAGAATTCCAACAGATTTGTCAGGCAAAATTCCTCCTTAAGGAAACCATGCTGACTTTGGCCTATTTTATCATGTATGTCCAAGTGCCATAAAACCTCCCTGTTAATGGACTCCAACATCTTCCCAGTAAGGCTAACTGTCCTGTGATTTTCTTTCTTCTGCCTCCCTCCATTCTTAAAGTGTGGAGTGACATTTGCAATATTCTAGTGCTCCGAAACAATTCCAGAATCTAGTGATTCTTGAAGGATTATTACTAATGCCTCCACAGTCTCTTCATCTCCTTCTTTCATAATCCTGGTGTGTAGTCCATCTGGTCCAGGTGACCTATCTAACCAGACCTTTCAGCTTCCCAAGCATCTTCTTGTTAGTAACAGCAATCGCATTCATTTCTCATTTTACATCTGACTTTAGCTTCTTCCTCTCAAACTGCTGGCTGAATCCTATCATGTCACAATCACTTCCTCCTAAGGGTTCCTTTACATTTAGCTCCCTCATCAAAGCTGGTCTACTACACAGCACCCATTCCAGAATTGCCCTTCCCCCTAGTAAGCTCGATCACAAGCTGCTCTAAAAAAATCATCCTGTAGACGTTCTACAAGTTCCATCTCCTGTTATCCAGCACCAATCTGATTTTCCCAATCTGCCTGCATATTGAGATCCCCCATGACTATCGTAACATTACCCTTTTCTATCTCGCATTGTAACTTGTTCCCCACATCCTGCCTACTGTTCAGAAGCCTGCATGTAAAACTCCTTTTACCCTTGCAGTTTCTTAGCTCTACCCACAATGATTCTACACCTTCCAATCCGATGCCACTTCTTTCTAGCGATTTGACCTTTTTTTACCAACTGAGCCACCCTTCCCCTTCTGCTTACCTGCCTGTCCTTTGGATACAAGGTATATTCTTGAATGTTAAGCTCCCAACTATGATTTTCTTGGAGCCATGACTCAGTGATGTCTACAGCATCATACCTGCCAATCTCTAACTGTGCTACCTTATTCCATATTCTACATGCAGTTAAATATAATACCTTCAGTCCTGTATTCCTCACACATTTTGATTTTGCCCCCATGTTATACTTCACCCCATCCCACTGCCTTCAACTTTGCCCCATTACCTGTCAGTCCATCCTCAAAGTCTCACTATAGAATGCATCAATTTGCATACCAACTGCACCACTCTTAACCTATCACTCTAGTTCATGTCATGTCCCCCTGCCAAACTGGTTTAAAAACTCCCTATCAGCACTAGATATTGGTCCCCTTTGCATTCAGGTATTACCCATCCTTTTTGGACAGGTTGTACTTTCCCCAGAAGAGATCACTATCATCCAGAAATCTGAAACCCTGCCCCCTGCACTAGTTCCTCAGTCATTTATTCATCCATATATCATCTTATTCCTGCCCTGACTAGCACGTGGCACTGGGAGTAATCCAGAGATTACTACCTTGGAAGTCCTGCTCTTCAGCCTTTTCTGTAACTCCCTATAATGACAGGGAGATATGGGCTAAGTGCAGATAGGTGGTACTTGCTCAGAAGGACATCTTGGGCAGCTTGAACAAGTTGGGCTGAAAGACCGATAGTGTGTAATTCTGTGCTTCTCGAAGGACTGTCCCCTTAACATAATGGAGAAGGCTGTGAGCTCCTGAGATCCAGAGAACTCAGCGGTGGAGCTGGAGGAAGATGATGACACTTCACAATGGCGATGAAGACGGCAGAAGGCTGCAGTCTCAGCCAATTTGCATTCCATGTCACTGGATACGACCTCAATCTGTCAGGGATAGGTTTTGGGTATATTTATGGCAGAAGTTGATAGATTCTCGATTAGTCAGGGCATGAAGGGATATGGGGAGAAGGCAGGAAATGGGGTCCTTGAGGGAAAATTGATCAGCCATGATGAAATGGCAGAGAAGACTATTTGGCCCAAATAGCCTAATTCTGCTCCTATATCTCATGTTGTGACTGCCCATGCATCAACCTCACCATATTAACCAAAGTCATGCACAGACATTCTCCATTAAGGGGGTAACCCCTTAGGAGAGCATTATATCCGACTCGAGTGATCACACTAGAATGCAATGACATTGCTTGTTTGAATAAAAAGGGTCCTCAATTTTACGTCTTTGCTTTTGCCAATTACTTTAAATCTAATTCCCTGTTATTGTGGTTTGTGGCTGCATAGAACATGATCCAGTTCTCCAAATGATAACAGTTATCTTTCTGTTACTTTATCTAATTGGTGGAATTGGTATGGGTTAAAACTTGGAAATACCTCATAAAACAGAAATGAATCTTGTTATCCATTGGTGCATGTGGATACTTTGAGATAATTGAATTTTGGAATGAAACAGGAAAGCTGCAATGCTTAACTTAAATTTGTGTGTTATGCAAGCCCATAAACCTAGTCTTGATAAGCAACAGGTTGAGAGCTTACCATGGGTGGACTGCAATACTAAGTTAAGAGGAGAGCCAGAGCAGCCATGATGGGCCAAGTACTAGAAGCTGTATGTATACTGAAATTCAGAGTCATAGAACACTACAGTGACAAACCAGGCCCTTTGGCCCATCTAGACCATGACAAACTACAGTATTATGCTGCCTAGTCCCATCCTCTTGCACCCAGGCCATAGCCTTCCACATCCCTCCCATTCATGTACTTATCTAAATTTCTCTTAAGTGTTAAAACTGTGTAACAAGCCATTAGAGTTCCCAGAGTCTAGTCTGACACTAGAGCGCGCATGCGCGCGCGCACACACACACACACACACACACACACACCCCACTTCACTCCCTTTGCAATTTTTGCTCATTTCTTTCTCAGTTCCTGCTAAAACATTGTTTACATTTACATTTATATTTACATTGACATTTATATCGTTTGTTATTATATTGTAATTTGCCCTTTACTGTGCCTATTGTCTTGTTTATTAATTATCGTACTGTCTTGCACTGTTTTGTGCACTTTATGTCGTCCCATGTAGGTCTGAAGTCTAATGTAGTTTTGTATTGTTTCAAGGAACACCAGGGTCCTGGAGGAACATTGTTTCGTTTTTACTGTGTACTGTACCAGCAGTTACGGTTGAAATGACAAAAAAGTGACTTGACTTGAAAATCAAACTCACATACACCACTTCACCACTTCTGCTGGAGCTCGTTTCACATGCTCACCACCCTCATGTTATGTTTTAAATGGACAAGAATTACTCTTCTGCAGGAGTGAGGGAGAGAGAAATATTTGAGCACACAAAGTAAGGATAGACAGTAAATGCTTGACATCTCCTGTGACATTAAATCCTGTGAACAAATGAGGAATAATTAAAAAAGTTAGAATGATGAGATCAATGTCCTCCTTTGGTGCTGTAATGAACTGTACTCACTGGAGTTTAAAGTAATGAAGGAGGATCTCTCTGAAACATATTGAATATTGAAAGACCTTAACAGTATAGATGTGCAGAGGGTGTTTCCATTAGTGGGAGAGTCTAGGACCAGGAGGTTCTGCCTCAAAATAGGACATCAATTTAGAGCAGAGACGATAAGGAATTTCTTTTGCCAGAAGGCAGTGCATCTATGGAATTCATTGCCACTGACAGCTATGGAGTTCAAGTCACTGGGTATATTTCAAGCAGCGGTTAACAGGTTCTTGATTAGTAAGGGTATCAAAGGTTAGAGGGTGAAGGCAGAAGAATGGGTTGAGAGAAAACAAATTACCATTGATTTGAATAGTGGAGCAGACTCAATGGGCTGAGTGGCCTAATTCTGACCAATGGTCTTGCAGTCTTCTCTGTGTGCAATCTGAAGTGCATCAGGTGTGCTCAATCCCCCAGCACTTTACGGTTGAAGTCTCTAGATATCTTTGATATGTTACCAAAGTCTCGAGATGTACCACGAAGAGCATGCTGAATGGATGAATGACCATCTGGCACGGAGGTGCCAACACACAGGACTGGAAAAAAGTTGCAGGAGATTGTAGACTCAGCCAGAAGGCACACACTCAACGCTGTAGGAATAGCTTCCTCCATTCTGCCATCAGATTTCTGAATGAACCCATAAACACTACCTCACTACTTTTCTTTTCCACTACTTACATAATTTAACTTTATATATATATATATTTAATAAATATATATAACTGCAATTTACAATTTTTATTATTATGTATTGCAAGGCCCTGCTAGTACATAGCAACGATATACCAATAATATTGAACTTGATGCTGATTCTCAGATACGTTGCCAGCAGCTGAAGCGAGCAGAGAGAGCTTCTTGCGTTCTCTTGGCTTTACTCATACACAGACGGAGATCTTTTTCCAAATGCTCTGGGTAAACCAGGGCAACAGCCTCATCTTCGTCCCCACTGTGACAATACACAAAAACCCCCCCAGTGTTGACATGTTTTCGATGGCCACTGAGTGCCTGCAACTCTATTGTCCTGAGCTTTTAACTTGTTTATTTAAATGTTTAATGAGTTTGTCAAAGCAGCCTACAATGTCAGCCCATAAGTGTTTGGTCACAAAGGTTCTCCAAACACTTCAGCACCATGCATTGTCTTGTATTCACTCTCTTCAATAAATGGATAGGCATATTCAGAGGTTTCAACCAGAATACCTCAAAGCCCCTTGTGGACACTTATCCCAGCAACTTGCATTGAATTCCCTGGAATTTAAACTCACTGAGTGTATGTTTATGATCTTCTGCTGCTGTAGCCCATCCACCTCAAAATTCAAATCAAGTTTAGTATCACAGGCATATATTATGAAATTTGTTGTTATGTGGCAGCAGTACATTGCAATACATAATAACAAAAAAACATGTAAATTACAGTAAGTATGTACATTCAGAGATGCTCTTCTGTACAACACTGTTGTAGCTCATGGTTACTTGAGCTATTGTCACCTTGAACCAATCAGGCCGCTCTCCACTGACTTGGCTCATTACAACAAGGCATTTTCACCTACAGAAATGCTGTTCAGTTTTCTTTTGTTTTTTTTTATGCATTCCTCTGCAAACTCTAGAGAATGTAGTACGTGAAAATCTCAGATCAGCAGTTTCTGAGATATTCAAATCAACAATCATTCCACAGTCAAAATCACTGAGATCACACATTTCCTATTTAGTGTTTGGTCTGAACTACTGAAGTTCTTGACCAGCATAATTGGCTGATTAGATATTAGGTGTACAGGTGCACCTAATAACTTGACTACGAGATGTATAATGCTAAGTCGTCATTCCATCAAGACACAAACTTTTTTTCTTAAGTTCTGCTTTATAAGGGATGAAGAGTCTTTGGCCTGAAATGTTAGTTCTTTTACTCTTTCCACGGATGGTTCTTGGACTGCTGACCGCTTTAAGTAATTTATTTCAAATTTCCAGCATCTGCAGTTTTGTTTTGCTTACGTGCAGGAGAGGGGAGCTGGGGGGGGGGGTGGTGGACTTTGGGGTTCTCACATTTAACTGTCGTTCATTCTTCGGGGCACTTCTCTATTTTTGTGGATGTTCTGCAAAGAAAAAGCATTTCAGGATGTACATGTATATTGTATACATTTCTCTGACATTAAAACTTGACCTTTGAACCTTTTAACTTTCTGCGAAGTTATTCCTCACTGGGATCTGATAGTTTTGCAGGAATGTCTCGTACACGCTTGTAGGACATTCAATGAGCAGTGCTTACTCTCAACGTTAATAAAAAAAACTAGCCACCAACAGTACGAGGGGTGATTGATACGTTCGTGGCCTAAGGTAGAAGGAGTCAATTTTAGAAAACCTAGCACATTTATTTTTCAACATAATCCCCTCCTACATTTACACACTTAGTCCAGCGGTCGCGGAGCATACGGATCTTGGACCTCCAGGAAGTGTCCACAGATGGGTGATTGATTCATGGCCTAAGGTAGAAGATGAGTTATTAAATTCAAACTTTCTGCATAATCATTAAAGAGTTGAACTGCATGTGCATGTAGCAAGAGCTGTATAACTCATCTCCTTCTACCTTGGGACTTATCAATCACCCCTACTGTGGACACTTTCTGGAGGTCCAAGATCTGTATGCTCCACGACCGCTGGACTAAGTGTGTAAATGTAGGAGGGGACTATGTTGAAAAATAAATGTACTAGGTTTTCTAAAATTGACTCCTTCTACCTTAGGCCATAAACATATCAAACACACCTCGTACTTAAAATAAGGTGTTGCCAGCTCTCTTTGAAATATGTAAAAAAATTCAACTTTCCTTTTCAAAGATCAAATTTTAAAGTAAATTTATTATCAAGGTATATATATGTCACGATCAACTACCCTGAGATTCATTTTCTTGCAGGCATTCGCAGTAGAACAAAGATAGACAATAGATTTAATGAAAAACCACATACAAGCCAAGACAGACAGACAACCATTGTGGAAAAGAAGAGAAACTGTAATTTGTTACAGGGTTTCCACAGTGGAACAGTGGAACCTTGGGATCCACATCCATAGATCACTCAAAGTTGCAGTGTAAGTTAGGAAGGCTTATAAATATTATGTCTTGCATTATTTGTGCGATTGAGCTTGAGAGCAGCCTGATCATACTCTGGTAGGCCACACTTTAAGTATTGTCTCAGCCCGAAACATCGACTGTGCTTCTCCCTATAGATGCTGCCTGGCCTGCTGTGTTCCAGCAGCATTTTGTGTGTGTTGTTTGAATTTCCAGGATCTGCAGATTTCCTCGTGTTTGCTCTTTAAGTATTGTGTTCAGTTCTGGTTGCCTCATTATAAAGAGGATATGGAATCTTTAAAGAAGGTGAAGGATCCTGCCTGGATTAGAGAAGATGTCTTATAAGGATAGGTTAAGCAAGCTAGGACTATTTTCCTTTGGAGAGAAGAAGGATGAGAGGTGACATGATAGATGTCTTCAAGATGATGAGTCATAGATTGAGTAGGCAGCCAGAGGCTTTTTCCCAGGATGAAAATATAGCTCATACAAGAGGGTATAATTTTACAATGTTAAGAGGAAAGTATAAGGGGGATCTCAGAAGAAAGTTTGTATGGAGAGAGTGGTAGATGTGTGGAACGTGCTGCCAGGGGTCACGAAAGAGAAAGATACATTAGTGACGTTTACAAACTCTTGGATAGGTTCAGGATGAATGAAGTGAAGTGGGAGGGCTATGTGGGAGAGATAACTCCGCCATGAATGGTCCCAAACTCGGCTGCAAAAGGAGGAGGGTTGGGCATGGGGCTAGCAACCCCATTCCATAAAAATTCAATGCTACAGAAATGTCAACAGAAGCTCTGATCCTTGGGAGAAGAGGGATATACCAAAATGGGCTAGATCTGGAGAAAGGTTGAGTATAGAAGACTCTGGTGAGCTACAGTTGGTCACCTATGCTACTGTAACAGTGATGGAGTGGAAGTAAGCAATGTGGAAGGGAAGCATTAGATTGACCTTGGAGTAGTTTAAAGGGTTAACATAATGTCATGTACTGTTCAATGTTCCATGTTCTTTTTATCACAAGTATAGCAATTTCAGAATTAATATCAGATCAGATTTATTAAGGATAGGAAGATGAACTCTGTACACCCAATATTTAATAAAATCATGGGAGCTCTATATAATATCAATAAAATACCCTTTACCCTGGTGCTCTTATGATAAAGGCCATTATACCATTTCCCTTCCTGACCATTGATGGTACCTGCATGTTAAATCTTGGTGATTCATATAGAAGTACAGATTTGAATGAACATCAAAATATTTTAATCTCATTTACAAATACAGTACTCTGCTTTTGCACAGATAAAGGCAGAAGGAATTCATGCCTCTGGCATCTTCTCAGTCAAACTTTGCCATACTTCATCTTCTGAAATAATGCACATAGTGCATTGTCCATCATGTTAGATCTCTAGAGAAGAAGAATAGAGTGCAAATGACTGTTTTGAGTCTGAGTGCATATGTGAATAAGAGTTGGAATTGTCAACAAAAGGGCCTGTGAGTGCAAGCAGGAAAGATGTTCTTCAATAGAGTGTGTGTGAGGTCTAATCCACCATTATTCAAAGGAGAATTTATCTTTAAAAGTCTTACTGCGAAGCAATTCATCTCTCAGTGTGGACGTTCATGCATCACTATTCAAAGGTTTGCTACAGAATTGTGTACAAGGGTCCATGGAATGTGCAAATGAATCTGGTAAAAAAACGTCTATACATTCGCAATTGTGGTTGAGCTTTCAATCTACATGTTCTTTTCTTTCACTTTTCTTCTAATTTAAAGGCATTGCTTGATGTTTCTTCCTGTGGAAGCTTTCCAGACTATGGGAACAATGGACAATGTTTGCCCAGAGTTGTGCAACCACATTTACCCTTCTCCTTTTTGCCCTCTGAGTTGACAATTAAGCTGTCACTCACAACCTTTTTGGAGTGCTTGATTGCAAAGGCCCACAGGAGACGGCGGCCACCACACACTGATTTACTTTCAATTCCACTTGAAGTGTGCAGCGGACAGCCAGTAAACCTTCTGCTCCACTCCAGTCTCATTCTACCATCTGTTCATCCTTCGGTTCCCTTTCTCTTCACCTCCTTTGACTTCTTAATAGAACATAGAGCAGTTCAGCACAGTGCAGGCCCTTTGGCTCACAATGTTCTCCCGACCTTTCAACATACTCTAAGATCAACCTAACCCTTCCCTCCTACACAGCCCTTCATTTTTCTATCAGCAATGTGCCTATCTAAGAGGTTTTATATGCCCCTAATGAATCTGCCCCTACCAGCATCCCTGCCAGTGCGTTCCACGCACCCATCACTCACAATGTAAAAAGGCTTATCCCTGACGTTCCACCCCCCCCCCCCACACTTTCCTCCAATCAATGACATTAAAATACCTTCATCTCCCTTGCTGAAGGCTGACTTGCCCCCAGTACAGTTCTGGGTGCAGAACGATGGATGGTTAGGCCTAAGCTCCTTCCACCAGGTACTTAATGGGAGTTTCAGACCTTCTTGCCTGACCCACCCATGTCTTCTGGAGTGCCTTGTGTCTTTGTGGATGCTCCTTCAGCTCTTTGAGCAGCCAATGGCCAGGAATTCCCACGAGGCAGCGAGAATGCCACATTTTTTTCTAAGGAGGACCAGTCACAAGGAAGACGTGCCAGCGTCTTCACTTTCTTAGAAGGTTGAGGAGGCGAGGCATGTCACTGAATACTGTGACAAACTGCGACAGATATTAGAAGTATCCTGACCTGTTCCATTAAGTTCTAGCATGGTAATTCAAATGTTCAGGGGTATAAGAAGCTACGGAGAGTAATGGACATCACTAAAGTATTCTCCACAGGAGGCACATTCCATCATCTAAGATCCTCACCATCTGGGCCATGGCATTTTCTCACAGCTACTATTGGTTAGGAGCTACAGAAGACTGACATCCCACACCGCCAGGTTCAAGAGCAGCTACTTCCCTTCAACTGTTTTGTTCTTGAACCAAGCTGCATCACTCTCATCACTACCTCAGTGTAGCAACACTGTGATCACTTCACACTACAATGGGCCATCTTTTTCTCTTGTAATTGTCTTCTTTCTTGCATAGTTTATGTCTATTTGGTGTTGTTCTTGTGAATGTTGCTAGATTAAGGCACAGAAAATGCTGGAGGAACTCAGCAGGTCAGGTGGCACCCACAGAGAGGTATAAATAGTCGACCTTTTGGCCAGAGACCCTTCATCAACACTGCATCAGAGCTAACATACAGTACAGGAGGATGGGCATCACTGCCTCCCAGTAAACAACTAGTCTGATCTTTGAACATTAATCTTCCTGTGTTAGATGAAGTTGGTGCTGCTTACTGGAGATGGTTGCGAATTTCGCCAGCAATAACTGCGTCCATGAAGTGATGCCCTTGTGATTTGAAAGTTACTCACTTTTACCATGGTATTGAGGTGGATTATTGTTGTAGAGTCATAGAACACAACAGCATTGAAACAGGCCCTTCAGCCCATCTAGTCCATGCTGAACCATTAGTCTGCTCCATCAACCTGCATGTAGACCACTGCCATCTATACCCCTCTCATCCAAGTACCTATCCAAATTTCTCTTAAATGTTGAAATTGAACATCTGCCACTTGCGCTGGCATCTTGTTCCATACTTTCTCCATCGTCTGAGTGAAGAAGTTCCACTTCATGTTCCCTTTAAACATTTCACCTTTCACTCTTACAAACACTTGTAATTCATAACCTCTAGTTGTAGCCTCACCCAATCTCAATGGAAAAAGTCTGCTTGCATTTACCCAATCTATACCACTCATAATTTTGTATACCTTTTGCAAATCTCCCCTCAATCATCTACTTTATAACGAATAAAGTTCTAACCTGATCAACATATGCCTATAACTCAGGTCCTCAAGTCCCAGCTACATCCTTGTAAATTTCCCCTGCACTCCCTCAATCTTATTACATCTTTCCTGTGGGTACGTGACCGAAACGTAATTTGGACTTAATACTCCAAATTAGGCCTCTCCACCATCTTATACAATTTCATCATAACATCTGAACTCCTGTACGCAATACATTGATTTAAGAAGGCCAAAATGCAAAATGCTTTCTTCATGACCCCATCTATTGGTGAACACCACTTTCAAGGAATTATGGATCTGTATTCCTAGATCACTCTGTTCTACCACAATCCTCAGTGCCCTACTGCTCACCGTGTAAGACCTATCCTGGTTGATCCTCCCAAAATGCAACACCTTACATTGTCTGCAATAAGTTCCATTTGCCATTTTTTCGCCCATTTTTCCAGCTGATCCAAATCCCAATGCAAGCTTTGATAGTCTTCCTCACTGTCCAGTACGCCCCCCAATCTTGCTGTCATCCGCAAATTTGCTGATCCAGTTGACCACATTATCATCTAGATCATTGATATAGATGACAAACAACAATGGACCCAGCACCAATCCCTGCAGAACTCCACTAGTCACAGGTCCCCAGTTGAGGGGCCATCAGTAGATTGTTGACCTCCAGCTGATTGTTGTTAATGGGCAGTATAGTATAGTTAATGGGTAAAGGACCTTTGTCTTGTAATGTAGGTATTGAGTAAGACCATTTTCTCATACCCTTCACAACTGTGGCACAGTGAGCCGAGACACTGCCTCAAAGCTCCAGCAACCCAGGTTCAACCATGACCTCATGGACTTTGCACATTGCCTCTGTGACCACGTGGGCTTCTGCCATCTCCTTCATGTTTCTTCCACATCTCAAAGGCATGTGGGTTGATGGGATAATTGGCCACTGCAAATTGCCTCTCGACTTCAGTGAGTGGTAATTCTATGGGGAGTGAGGGAAGAATAAACTATTTTAGAATAAGGTGAGTGTAAAGTTGCAAACTTACCCATTGCACTTTATGTTGACCTGCCAATCTTCAGTCCGTGCCACTTAGGGACGTATTATTGTTAATCTGTGATTGTATTTGTTATTGTAACTATTATGTGCTGTGTGTGACTATATGTACTGTGATTTACACCTTGGCCCCAGAGGAATGCTGTTTCATTTAGCTGTATACGTGTGTCTGGGTGAATGACAATAAACCTGAACTTGATGGTCAGTGTGGACTCTAAGGAAGGGGAGCCTATTTCTGTACTGTATTTCTCTGTGATTCTATAATAACCTAGGACATGACGTTTAATGTGAATAAGTGTGAGGTTATCCACTTTGGGAGTAAGAACAGGAAGGCAGATTATTATGTGAACAGTGTAGAGTTAGGTAAGTGAGAAATACAAAGAGATCTAGGAGTCCTTGTTCATCAGTCACTGAAGGTGAATGAGCAAGTGCAGCAGGCAGTGAAGAAGGCTAATGGAACGTTGGTCTTTATTACAAAGGGAATTAAGTACAAGAGCAAGGAAATACTTTTGCATTTGTACAGGGCCCTGGTGAGACCACACCTGGAGTATTGTGTACAGTTTTGGTCTCCAGGGTTAAGGAAAGGCATCCTGGCTGTAGAGGAAGTGCAGCGTAGATTCACAAGGTTAATTCCTGGGATGTCCAGACTGTCTTACACAGAGAGGTTAGAGAGACTGGGCTTGTACACGTTGGAATTAAGGAGATTGACAGGGGATCTGATTGCAACATATAAGATTATTAAGGGATTGGACAAGATAGAGGCAGGAAATATGTTCCAGATGCTGGGAGAGTCTAGTACCAGAGGGCATGGTTTAAGAAAAAGGGGTAGGTCATTTAGGACAGAGTTAAGGAAAAACTTCTCCCAGAGAGTTGTGGGGGTGTGGAATGCACTGCCTCAGAAGGCAGTGGAGGCCAATTCTCTGGATGTTTTCAAGAAGGAGTTAGATAGGTATCTTATGGATAGGGGAATCAAGGGATATGGGGACAAGGCAGGAACCGGGTATTGATAGTAGATGATCAGCCATGATCTCAGAATGGCGGTGCAGGCTCAAAGGGCCGAATGGTCTACTTCTGCACCTATTGTCTATTGACCTTCTAGACTACTCAAACAGAAGTTCAATGGAGGTATTAGATGGACTTGGGCCAAACACAGGCAAATGGGACTAACTCAAGTAGACCAATTAGTCGGCATGAACAAGTTGGAATGAAGAGCCTGTTTCCAAGTTCTATATCTCTATGGTTCTTTGACTCTATGACTTACATACCCAATCCTAAATTAATTCATCTGTAAACTGGACCCATTAACCCCAAAATGACATTTTTTTTATTGGCTGAATTCAATGTTTTCAACTCATAGTCTAAGAAAAACATTCCATGTTGGAGTATCCTCATTTTCATAATGTGTATTTCAAGAGCTAAAAGTAGACTGCCAAACATCTTCAGCCAGTTGTTTGCCCAATATCATTTCAAGTAATCTTACACAGAATTTTGACAGAAACTATATCTTGCACGAAATACTGCAATTATTCAAAATCTGGAAAAGCGAAAAGACCAAGGTCTGAAGAGAAAAAGAAGCATTTTCCTCAAATCTGACACAAGTACAGAATAAGCAAATCCACTTTTAGCCAACAGAATAATCTTGAAAAGTGTTCACATTTGGAACAGCCAATTTACACAAATCAAACCCCCACAGCACAGGATTAACGTTATCATCAACCAGTGGGTAAATATTAGTTAGGATATTCACTGGCAAAGCCCTTCCCACCGTTGTGCACATTTAGATCGAATGCTGCCACAAGAAAGGAGCAACCATCATCAAGGACACCCACGGTTTATTATTGCCAAATCTACAATGATATGGTAAAAATCTTGTCATGATCAGATCATGACATTGAGTTAGAATAAGGTAAAACAATAACAATGAAGAACAAAGTGTGAAGGCTACTGATAAAGTGAAGTGTAGGTAAGCCAAAGTGCAAGATCATAATGATTTAGATTGTGAGGCCAGGAGTCCATCGTATTGTACAAGAAGTCTGTTCAAGAGTCTGATAACAGTGGAATAGACATTTTTATTTATTTATTCAGATACAGTGTGAAACAGGCCCTACTGGACCTTCGAGCCGCACTGCTTATCGATCTCTGATTTAGTCCTAGCCTAGTCAGGGATAATTTACAATGACCAATTAACCTACCAAACAGTACATCTTTGGGCTGTGGGAGGAAACCAGAGCACTCGGAAGAAACCCAGACAGTCACAGGGAGAATGTACAGATGTGTTGTTCTGGAGACTGGTGGGACATTAATTCGAAATAACTCGCTGCCCAATTAGTGCCCAATCAGAAAAATTATTCAACAGCATGAGGGCATTGTGGAGGTGGGAGGGCTAGGTTTTGTGAGGTAGGCGAAGGCAGTATGGTGATTCAGCAGGTTTCCAGTTGGATGCCCTCATCGAAAGCTTGGTGAAGTTCTATGACCAGATCTCATTAATATTGCATGGTTAGCTCCCTCTTTAGAATCAGTTAGAGAGACACAGGAAGTGGAATGCTAAGGTACTAGAAGTCCATACATACCTTGAGGTAGAGGGAGAAATATTCCAGCTTCTCCTCAGCATAATAAAGCAGGTGTTAGGCCCACCTTTCAGGCTTCTGTTTCCACTTTGTGTCTGATGCCAGTAAGAGTCAGTGGATGTTTTCACTTTGATTTTCAGAAGGACTTTGACAAGGTGCCGCAAGTGAGGCTGCTTAACTAGGTAAGAGCCCATGGCATTACAGGAAAGATACTAGTGTGGATAAAAAGAAGTCTGACTGACAGACGGCAAAGAGTGGGAATAAGTGGGCCCTTTCTGATTGGCTGACAATGGCAAGTGGTGTGCCACAGGGATCAATGTTGGCCAGTTAGTCTGACTTCAGTCTTTGGGAACACGTTGGAGTCCATTATGAAGAATGAGATTTCAGGATACTTGGAGGCGCTTGATAAAACAGGCCAAAGTCAGCATAGTTTCCCCTTAAAGGGAAATCTTGCCTGGCAAAGCTGTTGGAATTCTTTGAGGGAATAACAGGCAGGATAGACAAAGGAGAATCAGTGGATGTAGTTTACTTTGATTTTAAGAAGGCCTTTGACAAGGTATTATACTTGAGGCAGATAAACAAGATAAGAGCCCATATTTTTACAGGAAAGTATGGATAGAGCATTGGGTGATTGGCAGGAGGCAAAAACTGGGAATAAAGCAAACCTCTTCTGGTTGGCTGCTGGTGATTAGTGGTTGCAATGGGGTCAGTGTTACCACCGTTTCTTTTCACAATATATGTCAATAATATGGATGCCAAAATTGATGGCTTTGTGGCCACATTTGCAGGCGATACAAGTTAAGTGTTGATAGGCACATAGTGTTGTGGAAACAGGGAGCCTGCAGAAGGAATTAGACAGATGAGAAAGGGTAAAGAATCAGACAATCAAAAAAATGCATGTACTAGATCAATCCCTCTATCAAAAAGTATTAGGAGCTAATGCACAGTTTTATAGCATTGTAGTGGTGTTGATAGTGTTCTAACGTTCTGTATTTTGTTTAAATACATAATTTGTTACTCAGTTAAACAGTAGTTTTGTCATTTTATTCCTTTACTATTTCTATGAAGCTTCGGCCCAACATCTGGTCCCGATATATCCTAATTAACCAGAACCCACTGTATTCAATTTGATTATATCTCCAACTTCTCACAACCTCTAGGTTTGGACAGTCTTTTGCACAGAAGTATACAATATTTGTGCTGCTTGTCAAACTGAGGTCTGCGATTGCGGAGATAAAATATCCCCAGATCCAAGTTGCAAAAAATCCTGGGGTTCTCCCTAACGTTCTGGGCCAGTAGCTAACCAGTCAGCCAGCTACACCAAAACAAATCATTTAGTCAAAAGTCACTCATTCAATTGTTTAGGCTCAAAAATACATTTCCCCATTTAAAACCCTTCAACTGTCATTCCCAAACATCCCAAAATATTTTCCAGTCAATGAAATATTTTGTTTGTATGTCCCTTTTTGTAGTTGAGTATTGTGGCAGCCTGTTTAAAACAAACACAAACCTTTAAAAACAGCTGTGAAATACCACACTGCATTTATAGAGCACTGTTAAAATAATAAAAGAACACAATATTACCAAGCACACTTTGCCATCAAGACTCATAACATTGATCAAGAAACCAGAGTCCTAGTCTGGTTAACTGTGAATGGCCATATTATCACCGAAGGTCTCGAAGGTGCAGTACGGTTGCAGCGTGGCAGGCTGAATTGTGGTGAGGGGCCAGGCCCGAGAACAAGGAATGAGCCAATGTTTGACCATTGCTGGAGCGGACTTGAAGGTGATTCAATGCGGTAGGACTGAGGCAAGGAGAACGGAGATGAGGCAGAGCCTGGGCCTGGGCCCGAGTGTGAGCAAAGGCCTGAGTTTTGATAGACTTAAATGCTGGGCCAAATTGAAAAGGTCGAATTGAAGTAGCAGGGCACTGGCCCAGGAGTGTATCAAAATGCCAGGGTCAAGGTCTGAGAGCAAGAAAAGAGCCAAGGTCTGGACAGTTTAAGTGCCATGCCAGATTTGAAAGGTCAGGGTGTCAAGAGATAGGCCATTGCTCACTACTCCATGATGGTTTAATTGGTTCTGTACTCCAGCTGTGGCCTTCTCCTGAATCAGCTGCAGTGACGTCTGGCTTTGTGTCTGTGGACTCACTTTTGTAAACTTCAGTTCTGAATGCTATTTGCTTACTTTTATGATTTGCAAGATTTTGTTGTGTCTCTGTGCAACTGCATATGTATTAAATAAAAGCATGCAGGTGGGAAATGGCTTTAACTGGTGTATTCACATTGCAACAAGAGAGAGGACAATGCACATGCATAGACAACAGATCAATATGTAGTGGGTCATTGCACTGAAAGAGATACATCCATCCATTACACTTCCTCCCCCTTTAGATTAATGCAACATAAAACTGTATATGTACAAAACATTCAATTTCCCTTTCATGTACCCCTATTCCAAATAAACACACTTTCCCAATAACAGTCTATAACTACTTCACAGTACTGGGAACATTTGTGCATTTCTGCAATGTATTCAGAAATGTTTTCATCTTTTGACTGGTTCCTTTTGTAAAATCTAAATCTCTCAGCTATTGCCAGCTGTTTAGGGCTCAAGTGATTTTGTAAAATTGTAACAATTTCATTGAACATCTTGTTTGCTGTCTTTTCAGGGGTTAATAGGTTGTATAAGAGTCTGTACGTTCTTGAGCCCATTAAGCTAAGAAGTACAGGGGCATTCTTTGGTTCCTCTACGTTGTTCACTTTCAACCCTCCCGCGATATGACTCCCAGCCTTCATTAGCGCAATCAAATTTGTCATCTCTCCTGACTGAATGACCATGTTACTTTCACTTTAAATTCAGCGCATCTTTCACTGTTACTCACGGGTCCTTCGGATTTCACATGCTGTTTAACTCTTGCTGTTTCGTCTCATAGCTGTTGGTGCATTTGTTGATATTTTCTGATATTCAGGTTCGTACTTATCACCAACTTGATGTGTCTGTGCACAACTACATATATATATATATTAAATAAAAGTAATAAAAGTATGCACGCAGGAGATGGCTTTGCTGATGTATTCACATTGCAACAAGAGAGAGAACGATGTGTATGCATGGACAACAGATCAATATATAGTGCTAAGGGGGTGGGGGGGGGGGTCATTGCTTTAAAAGAAATAGAACCATACATTACAGATTTCGATTTTTTCTCTCTGCGCATTGGGTGTTTGACATCTTTGTTTTTAAATGGGTTCTGTTGGGGCTCTTTGTTTTGTGGCTGCCTGTAAGGAGACAAACCTCCAGTGTTATATAAAGTATACATAATTAGATGATAAATGTACTTTGAACTTTGAATATTTTGTCCTATATATCTTGGGGCCCAATAGTGACCAGAAATGACACAAATACAAAAACGTTTTTTGATACTGCAATCAGCTAAGAGGCCTGTAGACCCACTCCGGAAGGTGTAACATGATACATTACAAAAACTAGGCTGAACTACATTAAAAAAACACAGAGAAAAAAAAACACACACAACAACTACACTAGACTACAGACCTACCCAGGACTGCATAAAGTGCACAAAACAGTGCAGGCATTACAGTAAATAATAAACAGGACAATAGGGCAGTAAGGTTTCAGTCCAGGCTCTGGGTATTGAGGAGTCTGATAGCTTGGGGGAAGAAACTGTTACATAGTCTGGCCATGACAGCCCGAATGCTTCGGTGCCTTTTCCCAGACGGCAGGAGGGAGAAGAGTTTGTAAGAGGGGTGCGTGGGGTCCTTCATAATGCTGTTTGCTTTGAGGATGCAGCGTGTAGTGTAAATGTCCGTGATGGCGGGAACAGAGACCCCGATGATCTTCTCAGCTGACCTCACTATCCGCTGCAGGGTCTTGCGATCCGAGATGGTGCAATTTCCAAACCAGGAAGTGAAGCAGCTGCTCAGGATATTCTCAATACAACTCCTGTAGAATGTGATGAGGATGGTGGGGGTGGGAGATGAACTTTCCTCAGCCTTCGCAGAAAGTAAAGATGCTGCTGGGCTTTCTTTGCTATGGAGCTGGTGTTGAGGGACCAGGTGAGATTCTCCGCCAGGTGAACACCAAGAAATTTGGTGCTCTTAACGATCTCTACGAAGGAGCTGTCGATGTTCAGCGGGGAGTGGTCGCTCCGTGCCTAACAACCCTGACAGGTAAAACAAAACTGTTACAGAAACAGTAATGAAAAATCCTTCTACATCCGCGTGCAACAGTGAAAACCAAGCTACTGACTTGATGAACGAAGTCCTGAACACCACCAGGGATGGAAGACATTCATTGATGCCCTAAAAGGCAGTGGCATAACAGGCAGTAGTTCTGTCTATGCCCCTCATGGTTTATATATCCCTGTAACTTCGTCCCTAATTCTGCCCTGGTCCAGGGAAACAAATGATAGCTTGGGTTGCCTGTCTGAAGTAGACGTTGTATATAGAGGGTAAAGACATTTGGAATACAATACCTCACTAAAGAGATTCCCACCTTCAGGGAATTATTCACACAATTGACCTTCAATCAGTGTAAACTAATCCTTAAAACTACCTCCCCAGTGTTGGGAGTCTCCAATGTATTGGTACGCTTCCAAATGTCTGAATGAATCCCACTTTAATGGAAGTCTTAGACATTCCTCAGGTGCATGGAGGCTCATGTACAAGGTATTTTGATGGGGAAATTGTCACTCTCATCTCCCAAATCCACATCACATCAGTAAAGGTTAGAAGGTAGCATCTACTTAGCTATTCTACCCCAAACAGCAGATTATTTGGGTTATATTTCACTGTAATACAACTCCCTGCCCTTCAGACAAATGAGTTATGCTAACGACTTAAGCAAACACTAAAATAAAAGGCCAGACTCGGGTTCTGAAGCCCAGAATTCCTTGCTTCAGGCTAAGCTGATTTACAGTCATATTTATTTCAAGTTAAATTGTCACATTGCCACTACAGTCAGAAATTGACGATGCAGTTTCATTTTGGCTCAAGATTCTAACCGTTGCATAATTTTAATCAAAGAATTAAAAGCAATTCAACATCACGTCAGTGTTTTAAAAAAATCTTAATATTTAGCCATATTGATGCATTATTTCCCCAGCTGATACACATCTAAATTGCTCCGAAATCCCATTAAAACTCAACCTTTGTTCCAGCCTATAAACATTGTCAGTATTCTGAAACACCAGTGATCCAGATCTTCAACTGTGAAGGCCACAGGGTCTGAATTTAACAGTTTCCCTGCTTGTTTTGTCAGGAAAATTCATCACCAAAATCTTTCTGATGCTTTGCCAAACTTGGATCAAGGGAAAATAGGAAAATAAGGCGCATTTCAGTGGTCTTCATTCTTCCGTTCCATTGGCAAAAATAGGACATTTGAAAATAAGCTATCACAGATTCTGGTAACAACGTATAATCTTGTATACAACAGAAAAATGTCTGATCTGTAGATCAAGATCAGTGACGTTCAGAGTAACACTGAGAGTGGGAAGCGATGTTAATAATTCCGCAGCCTGTGAAGGACTTAAACAACTTTCAAGGCCTCTACAACTCATTTCAAAGTATTATTTATTTACTCATTTCTTTAATTTTTGTGTACTTGTATAGTTTCTTTGTTTGCACATTGGTTGTTTGTCAGTCGTTGTGTGTAGTTTTTCATTGATTCTATTATGTTTCTTTGTTCTATTATAAATGCCTGCAAGAAATGTGGGAAAGCCGTTGCACTTGCTCGACCTCGGAAGTCCGGGTCAAGAGGTACGAACGGTTGTCAGAACTGGGATGGCTGCAGGATGTTTCGTTGCAGTGGATGGCCATGAATTTTTCTGTGCCTCGTCATGCCCTTCGCTCTCCACGGAGAGTTGCAGAACCGCCTTCCTGGTGGTTGGACCTCACTATAGCTCTCATCCACTCAGTCTGCCGGAGCTGACCATGCATGTTACAGCAGGAGTAAGGCCTGCCATCTACCCTCACCTGGTTTGGCCAGCCTTTCTTAATAAGCAAAGAGAAGAACTCATGCCCACAGCACTGACATATCACTCTGGTGGGGCGGAGAGGCTTGTGAACTTCTGAGATTCAATCAGCCACCCTATCTGGAGTTCAGCCTCTGAGACTAAGCTGCTGGTAGGATAACCCGTGGCGGTAAGGCCAAGGGGAAGGTTCCAGAAAAGATCAATCCAACCAAGACCTCTACAATGGAGCTGGTGGAAGATGATGGCAGTGAAGGCAGAGGAAGGCTGCAGCAGTGAAGAGACCCCAGTCGCCTTGCACTCCATGCCACCGGAGCCCGACCCTGCACTGTGGTGGCTGCCCATGCATCAGCCTACCCACGCTAAGCAAAGTCATGCACAGACATTCTCCATTAAAGGAATCCATCCCAACATCTCAAATATGACGATCCCGGATCGACTCCGGCAGCAACATGGAGAGCCAGCAATAGACGACCGCTTAGGCGAACACCATACTCGCCTCGAGTGATTGCAGTACTGCACTCCTGCACTCACAAACATCCAATTTCATCGGTCAGGGCATGAAGTATAAAATTTGGCAGCTCCCACCGCAGTTATGAAGGACAGTGGTAAGGTCACACTTGGAGTATTGTATTCAGTTTTGGTTACCCTGCTGTAGGAAAGATTTTATTAAATTGGAAAGAGCACAGGAAAGAGGATGTTGCCAGGGCTCGAGGGACTGAGTCATAGGGGGAGGTTGGATAAACTGGGACTTCATTCCTTGCAATATAGGGGACTGAGAGCCAAATTTATAGAGTTGTATAAAATCATATGCTCAGTCTTTTTTCCAGAGTTGGAAAATCAACAACTAGAGAGCACAGGTTGAAGGTGAAAGGGGAAATATTGAGTAAGAATTTGAGGAGCAGCTTTTTTATTACACGGAGGTGGTATGAATATGGAATGAGCTGTCAGAGGAAGTGGATGAGGCAGGTATAATAACTTTTGAAAGGCAGTTGGACATTGACAAGGATAGGAAAGGAAAGATTTAAAATATTATAAATCACATGCTAACTGATGGGACTAATTTGGATGGGAATCTTGGTCTGCATAGATTAGCTGGCAGAAGGACCTGTTTCCATAATTTAAGACCAAGTATAGGCCACTTGGCTCCTTAAACATACTCTGATCTCCAATAATGTCATGTTTAATCTGACTGTAACCTCAACGCATAGTAACCATAGTAACTCTCAACCCACTTTTATCAAGATGCTGTCTACCTCTGTTTCCACAGCCCATATGGAGGAAGAAAGTTCCAAACACTCATGACCTTCTGAAAGAAAAGAAATCTTTCCATCTCAGTCTTAAGAATAAAAGAACACTTATTTCCAAATAGAAAACACTAGTCTGTCTGTCTACAACAGATCCTACCTTGTTGACTCCTCACACAACCCTGGAACTCTAAACAGCAAAGACACATACATCAGGACGCTTTTTATCAATTACAGCTCAGCATTTAACACCATCATCCCCTCAAAATCAGAAAACTCCAGGACCTGGACCTCGATACCCCCTTGTGCAATTGGATCCTGGATTTCCCCACTTGTAGAGCCCAGTCAATTCAGATTGGCAAAAAACACCTCCTCCGCGATCTCCATCAGCACAGGGATGTGTACTTAGCCCCCTGCTCTACTCGTTTTACACCAAGACCATATACAAGTTTGCTGATGACACTGCTGTTGTGGGTTGTATCAGAAGGGGTGCTGAATCAGCGTACTGGAGGGAGATAGAAAACTTGGCTGAGTAGTGTAGTATTAACAGCCTCTCACTCAATGCCAGTAAGACCAAGAAACTGATTGTAGGAGAGGGAAACCAGAGATACATGAGCCAGTGATCATCAGAGAATCAGAGGTGGAGAGCGTCAGTCAGTCAGTAACTTTAGCTTCCTGTGTGTCACTATCACAGAGGGCCTGTCCTGGACCCATCATATAAATATTATTGCGAACAAAGCTCAACAGCACCTCTACTTCCTCAGGATCTGCAGAGATTTGGCGTATCATTGAAATCCTTGGCAAACCTCTATAGATCTATGGTGGACAGTGTGCTGACTGGCTGGTATGGGAACACCAATGCCTTTGAGTGAAAAATCCTATAAAAGGTAGTGGATTCAGCCCAGTACATCACAGGTAAAACCCTCACAACTGTTGAGCTCATCTACGTGAAATGTTGCCATGGAAAAGCAGCATCCATCATCAAAGATCCTCACAATCCCAGGCCATGCTCCTTTCTTGCTGCTGTCATCAGGTACTTGCATCACCAGATTCAAGAACTGTTACTACCCCTCAACCATCAGGCTCTTGAACATTTAAGGACTCTTTTATCTTGTTATTTCATGCCTGTTATTTATTACTATTTATTTATATCTGAATTTGCTGTTTTACAGTCAACAGTTCCTGGTGTTTACAGTTTAGTTATTGTTCTATAGATTTGCTAAGTATGCCCTTTCTTTTCTTTTTTCAGAAAATGAATCTCAGAGTTGCATTTGGTGACATGTATGTACTCTGATAATAAATTTTACTTTGGATTTCATCCTAAAGTAAAAAAGAAAAAAAGGAAGAATGGAGAGCAATGTGGAAGGGAAAGGTTGAATTGATAATAGAGTAGGTTAAATGCTTGGCACAAAGTTGTGGGCTACAGAGCAAGTACTGTGCTGTCCTATTCTTTGTTTTAGGTCCACCCATCCGCTCCATCAAGACCCATCAAAATGTTGCAGTCAAGTTGGTTGAGATGACTCCAGGAGGTGACAACAACAGGCAAAAGCAAAGATTACTGGGTGTCTGAGTCATGGTAACTGCTAAAAGTACACTTCTCCCTGCTGTGCACAGAACTTGGCCATAATTATATCTTTCTCATCTTGTTGAATTATTCTCTGAGGATCGTCACCTTGTTGTGGCAGAAACGCTTGTGAGGTCCTGAGATCCTGAGAGTGATGCCGCCTGGAGGTAAGTTGCTGGTAGGGTCACCAATGGTGGTAAGGTCAAGGGGAGGTTGCAGACAAAGAGCAATCCAACTAAAAGCTCAGTGGCGGAGCTGTTAGAAGATGATGACACATCACAGTGAAGGTGGAGGAAAGCTGCCGCAGTGCAGGCTCCCCAGCTGTCTACGATGCTAGGCCATTGGACAGTGACCCTGATCTCTCATGGATTGTGTGAAGACTGCCCGTGAAGCAGCCTCCCCCAAGTTAAATAAAGCCACACAAAGGTGCTCTCCATTAAGGGCATAACCCCTTGGAAGAACATCATACTCAACGGAAGTAACTGAACTATTACTACTATGCATATATATTGTATGATTTATAGAAATGCTTTTATGATTATATTTATTATGTTTTTTTATTGTGTTCTTTATGCTGCATCAGATCTGGGGTAACAATCATTTTGTTCTCCTTACACTTATGTACTGAAGAATGACAACAAACAATCTTGAATTTTGCAACGAGCTGACATTTCCGCTGCTTTTATATTCTCCTTCCCACTGCCATCCTTCCTACATCCATCTTATTGTGGCTGAAAGTAGCTGCATTTCATTCTGCTACTGATACTGGCTTCAGCAATTAACCCCTCCACCTCCTCACCGCTTCTGATGATGAAATGGACCTCACCCACTAAGGTCAACCACAAGCGATGACTTCACTCTCTGGCCTGCACTGAATAACTTTCAGAACACAATGCCTCTCATTTACTACTTCAGTTAACTTGCTTAAAGGGCACATTTGTTTGTTAAATCCAGTCTGGAGCCATATCCTTACTAGTCAATCAAGTACCTGCCTGATCTTGTGTGAATGTATTTAGTACCAGCCGAGGTGAGTGTATAGAGCTGTTCATAGTCCCACCTTTAGACATCTGAATCGCACTTCAGGCCAGTACTGAGAGAGCTCTGCATGGCCAGAGCTGCTATGCTTTGAAATTTTACATTGAGGCCCTGAGAGATACATTCTGGAGGAAGATGTAGGAGATTTCTCTAATGTTCTGGCCTGTTGTGGTTCTTGAAAGCAAACTCTAACTATTGAGAGACTGAGTACAGCAGTTCACACTGTGTGAAGCATTTCCAAAAATAATGGAGCTCCAAGTTGAAAAATATATGTTTTATCCTTTATTACAAAACCAGTAAAGATGAATGATCTTGTAGCGATATTAGAAATAGCAAAGTAAACAAAGATCATCAATAAATAAAATTAAGCGAGATAAGCAGAGATAGTGGTCAACAAAAAAGAATCATTCCCCATTTGCCTCTAGCTCTCAACAAGACTAAAACCCACTAACTAAATCAAGTGTGACTACGTAACCATACTCATTTGCTTCTACCACACCTCAATTCTCATGACAAATTACCCATAATAAACAGGCAACACAAAATACAATACAGATGGATGGAAAGTCAGTACATGGGTCCTACATTGGCCAATCATCCTAATAATCTGCAATCATCCTAGCAAGAAGTTTGGGGATGACAGGATTTACAAGAATATATTGCTGGATAACATCATAATACTGTATTCATCGATCTCCAGTGGATATTCTACATAATCGTTCTTATTTGTGGAATGTTACTTTGCACAGATTGTTGTAATTGCAGCAGTTAGTGACTGTCTATAAATTTAGAGAGGGTGGAACATGCCAACAGAACTGTGGAATACCTTTGCCTCTTTCTCCCTCTCCTTCCACAGAGAAAGATGCTGCTTGACTGGTCATGTTCTTCCAGTAGTTTATTTCCTGCTCCAGATTCCAGCACCTTCAGTCTCTAATGCCTTTATCACTTTCAGTTGAGGACAACTTTCCAGACATATATATAAAGGGTTCAAAGATTCAAAATGCATTTATTATTGAAGAATCTATACAGAATACAACTCTGAGATTCGTCCTCCCATAGGCAGACATGAAACAAAGAAACATCGTTGAAAAACACATCAAATACCCAATACACAAAAAAAAAGCAAATTGCACAAACAGCAACAAAGAGAGTGAACAACGCATAGCATATCAAACATCAAACCAGGAATCCAGTAGTATTGCATATAGTTTTGTTCAACGTCACACCCCAGGCCAATGCATCCCACAGAAGTGGAAGGCATGTCAGAAATATAAGTCTTCAAGATGCTGCCTGGATTACAGAACATGTCTTGTGAGGATAGGTTGAACAATCTAGGACTTTTTTCTTGGGAGCAGAGGAGTAGGAGAGACAAATTGATGGAGGCTTATAAGATGCTAAGAGGCATAGATAATTTGGACAGCCAGAGCCTTTTCCCAGGGTGGACTTGACATAGTTTAAGATGGGACATCTCAGATTGGGTGCAGGCTATTCTTGAGAGTGAGGGCATGAACCCAGATGTAGTGGTCCATGTAGGGACCAATGATGTAGGTAAGGTGAGTGAGGGGGTCCTGCTTAGAGAGTTCAGGGAGTTAGGAGTGAAGCTGAAAGGCAGGACCTCCAGGGTGACAATCTCGGGATTGCTACCTGTGCCACGTGCGAGTGAGGCGAAGAATAGAATGATTATGCACATTAATACGAGGCTGAGAGCATGGTGCAGGAAGGAAGGGTTCAGGTTTTTGGATAATTGGTCTTTGTTCCAGGGACATTGGGATCTGTTTCGAAGGGATGGTCTACATCTGAACCGGAGGGGTACTAACATTCTTGCAGGAGTATTTGTCAGTGCTGCTCGGGGGGGGGGGTTAAACTAGATGTGCAGGGGGCAGGGATCCAGATCCAGAGGGTTGGTCAGAAGGTGCATGGGGTTAAATGTGTACAAGGTTTGGGTGATCTTGAGAAGGTCATCAAAATTCAGGGTGCAATTTGCCCGAAGGAAGTTCAAGGAGCTGGGTTAGGTACAGTAGACAGTGTTTTAAGCAAAGAGAGGAGGAATGGGCTAAGAATTCTATACTTGAATGCGCGTAGTGTCAGAAATAAGACAGATGAGCTTGAAGCTCAGATGAAAATGGGGAACTACGATATTGTTGGGATAACGGAGACATGGCTGCAAGGGGATCAGGCCTGGGAATTGAGTTTACCAGGGTATACGTGCTATCGTAGAGACAGAAATATGGGAAGAGGGGGTGGGGTGGCCCTGTTGGTGAGGAATGAGATTCAGTCCTTAGCAAGAGGTGACTTGGGAACAGGGGAAGTAGAGTCTGTGTGGATTGAGCTGAGGAACAGTAAGGGTAAAAAGACCCTAATGGGTGTTGTGTACAGGCCCCCAAACAGTAGCGTGGATATTGGGTACAAGTTGATTAGGGAGTTAACATTGGCATGTGCTAAAGGTAATGCAGTCGTTATGGGAGATTTCAACATGCAGGTGGACTGGGAGAATCAGGTAGGTGCTTGACCCCAGGATAGGGAGTTTGTGGAGTGTCTAAGGGATGTATTTTTGGAACAGCTTGTGCTTGAGCCAACCAGGAACGAGGCTATTTTGGACTTGGTGATGTGTAATGAACAGGAATTGATAAGTGATCTTGAAGTAAAGGAGCCATTAGGAAGTAGTGATCATAACATGATAAGTTTTTATCTACAATTTGAGAGGGATAGGGGCAGATCAGAGGTGTCAGTGTTGCAATTAAATAAAGGAGACTACGGAGCCATGAGGGATGAGCTGGCCAAAGTTAAATGGGCGGATGCCCTGGCAGGAAAGACAGTGGATCAGCAGTGGCAGATATTCTTGGGCATAATACAAAAGATGCAAATGCCGTTCATTCCAATGAGAAGGAAGGATTCAAAGAGGGGGAAGGGGCCACAGTGGTTGACAAAGGAAGTCAGAGATTGTATAGCATTAAAGAAAAAGAAGTATGACAGGGCTAAGATGAGTGGGAATACAGATGATTGGGAAAGTTTTAAGGAACAGCAGATCTTAACTAAAAAAGCAATACGGAGAGAAAAAATTAGGTATGAGCTCAGTCTAGCCAGGAATATAAAAGGGGATAGCAAAAGCTTTTTTAGCTATGTGAAGAGAAAGAAGATAGTTAAGAACAATGTTGGCCCCTTGAAGAATGAATTGGGAGAAATTGTTATGGGAAACAGGGAAATGGCAACAGAATTTAATGCATACTTTAGATCTGTCTTCACCAGGGAGGACACAAGCAATCTCCCAGATGTATGGATGGGCAAGGGTCATAAGATATCAGAGGAATTGAGACAGATTGACATTAGGAAAGAAACTGTGATGAGTAGACTGGTAGGACTGAAGGCTGATAAATCCCCGGGTCCAGAAGATGGTCTGCATCCGAGGGTTCTAAAAGAGGTGGCTCAGGAAATTGCGGATGCATTGGTAATCATTTTCCAATGTTCCTTAGATTCAGGATCAGTTCCTGAAGATTGGAGAGTGGCCAATGTTGTCCCACTTTTCAAGAAGGGAGGGAAGGAGAAAACGGAGAACTATCGCCCTGTTAGCCTAAAGTCAGTCGTGGGGAAGATGCTTGAGTCCATTATTAAGGACGAAATAGTGGCACATCTAGATGGCAGAAATAGGATTAGGCCGAGCCAGCATGGATTTACCAAGGGCAAATCATGCTTGACTAATCTGTTGGAGTTTTTTGAGGGTGTAACAAGGATGTTAGATGAGGGTAAGCCAGTAGATGTTGTGTACCTAGATTTTCAGAAGGCATTCGATAAGTTGCCACATAGGAGATTGGTGAGTAAAATCAGAGCTCATGGCATTGGGGGCAGGGTTTCAACATGGATAGAAAACTGGTTGGCAGATAGAAAGCAAAGGGTAGCTGTGAATGGGTGTTTCTCAGACTGGCTGGAGGTGACTAGTGGGGTACCACAGGGCTCTGTATTGGGACCATAGCTCTTTACGATTTATGTCAATGATTTAGATGAGGGCATTGAAAACTATATCAGCAAGTTTGCTGACGATACTAAACTGGGTGGCGGTGTGACATGCGAAGAGAACGTTAGGAGAATACAGGGAGACTCGGATAGGCTGGGTGAGTGGGCAGATACTTGGCAGATGTCATTCAATGTGAATAAATGTGAAGTTATCCACTTTGGAAGCAGGAACAAGAGGGCAGAGTATTGTCTGAACGGTGTCGAGTTAGGTAAGGGAGAAATGCAAAGAGACCTAGGAGTCCTAGTTCACCAGTCAATGAAGGTGAATGAGCAAGTGCAACAGGCAGTGAAGAGGGCAAATGGAATGTTGGCCTTTGTTACAAGGGGAATTGAGTACAAGAGCAAGAATGTCCTTTTGCATTTGTACAGGGCCCTGGTGAGACCACACCTGGAATATTGTGTACAGTTTTGGTCTCCAGGTTTAAGGAAGGACATTCTGGCAATTGAGGAAGTGCAGCGTAGATTCACTAGGTTGATTCCTGGGATGGCAGGGCTGTCTTACGCAGAGAGATTGGAGAGATTGGGCTTGTACACGGTGGAATTGAGGAGATTGAGAGGGGATCTGATTGAAACGTTTAAGATAATTAAAGGATTTGATAGAATTGAGGCAGGAAATACGTTCCAGATGTTGGGAGAGTCCAGTACCAGAGGGCATGGATTGAGAATAAGAGGTCAATTATTTAAAACAGAGTTGAGGAAGAGCTTCTTCTCCCAGAGAGTTGTGGAGGTGTGGAATGCACTGCCTCGGAAGACGGTGGAGGCCAATTCTCTGGATGCTTTCAAGAAGGAGCTGGATAGATATCTGATGGATAGGGGAATCAAGGGATATGGGGACAAGGCAGGGACTGGGTATTGATAGTGAATGATCAGCCATGATCTCAGAATGGCGGTGCAGACTCGAGGGGCCGAATGGTCTACTTCTGCACCTATTGTCTATTGTCTATTGTCTATGTTGGGAGGAAAGTATAGGGGGGGGATGTCAGAAACTGTTTTTGACACAGAGAGTGGTGGAGTCCTGGAATGTACTTCCGGAGGTGGTGATAGTGGCAGATGCTTTAGGGACATTTAAGAAACTTTTAGAAAGGAACATTGTTGGGAAGGGAAATGGAGGGATATGTATGAGGGAAGTGTTAGATTAATCTTGGAGTAAGCTAAAGGGTTGGTTCAACATCGTAGGCCAAAGGGCCTGTACTGTGCTATAATGTTCTATAATCTATGTTCTATATTTTATGTAACATCCATCGATGCTTCTATGCAAGAATCTTCAAATTTTTCCAGAGAGTGTGAACAGAATAACAAAAAAAAAGGAGCAGGATTAGGTCACCTCAAGCCTGACTCGTTATTCAATATGATCTGCTTCAGCCCTCATTTCCTCTTCTCTTCATCTAACTGTTCTTTAAATACATCTAATGATCTAAACTCCACATCTATCTAAGGGCTGAGGGTTCTAGATTGCTGGAGCCAGAAAAACAATTGGATATTAATATATAGTTACTTCATACAAAATACCTTCTTGACAGAAAGGCCACAGTCATCCATGTTGGCAGACACATCTCTAGCTCCATCACGCTGAGCACCGGTGCTCTCCAGGGCTGTGTGCTCAGCCCACTGCTGTTCATGCTGTCGACGCACTTCTTCTTTGGTAGATCCATTTTGAACTGAATTATCAAGTTCACTGATGGTGCCGCAGTGGTGAGCCTCATAAGCAACAGTGACAAGATGGCGTGCAGAGAAGAGGTAGAGTGGCTGGTAGAATGGTGCAAGCACAACTTGAGTCTGATTGTGGACAAGACCACAGAGTTGAATTTGGACTTTAGGAAAGTGTAGGTTGACCTCTCCTCACTGCACATTTATGGCTCCTATGAGGAGAAAATGTTGTCTTGTTTGGTGAATACATGTTGAATGACAATAAACTTGAGGTTAAGTGAACCTAGGACTATGGGTCATGGGTTAAGGGTGAAAGGTGAAATGTTTGAGGAAAACATGAGGGGAAACTTCTTCACTCAGAGGGTGGTGAATGTGTGGAATGAGGATCCAACAGAAGTGGTGGATGCGGGATAGGAGAAATTTGGATAAGTATGTGGACGGGAGGAGTATTGAGGACTATGAACAGGGTGCAGATCGATGGGAATAGGCAGAATGATAGCTCAGTATGGACTAGGTGGGCTGCCGAGCCTGTTTCTATGCTATAGTGTTCTATGACTCTATGGCTAGGGCTCTCAGGCATGAGATATCCCTTTCCCATTCGTACCCTGCCGCTCTGTCACAGTCCCGCTGACCAAGCAGTTTTCACCAAGGTCACTGCCCAGAGCATGCACTGCAGGAATCTAATGATGTCACCACTTTTCCCCTGACAGTGAGAATACTATGCCAACCAGCCCTACACGCACAAGTGCCCTTTGTCTCTGAATCCAATGACATGCCTTCCACTTTGCCAAGAAAAAAATTGCTCTGTAATTACAAACTGAAAACAGGCAGCAAATCTGCAGCCAATTGGTTTACAAATAAGAAGACAATTGTCTTGATCTCTGGCATGACAGGCAAATGTTCTTAAAACTTTTGAAAAGAAGTAAATCAAAGAGATCTTCAGATGACCTTCCACATTATACCTCAGTGTAAACGGAGCCAGCTTCTGTAGCAAAGGTATTCAATTCTGTTTGATGAGTTGTTGCACACACCGATTCTCCAGAGTCAACACTCTCTGGGTGGCTTTCTCTGGCCTGCCTGATTCTCCAAGTAGATTTCATTAGGGCATGAGACCTCACCACAGTTCCACAGTGACTCCCTCCGCAATGATCTTCTTCACGCAGCTGAATGCAGAAACCCCACAGTGACACCCGTAAACTCGATGCATACTTGACCCCCTCTACAGTTACACAATAATTAGATGCAGTGATAAACACTGACACTTTTAGTGAGTGAATTACTGCAGCAGGTTCTCTTTCCACAGATGCTGACGACCCACTGAGTATTTCCAACTTTTCCTACTTTTATTTCAGATTTTCAGCATCCTTAGTGTTTTATACATTTATTGATGAATCCTTATCTGTTTTATTTAACACTCCCTAAACAAATGATACACATCTAATACCCAAGTATAAAAGTCAAAGTCATTCACCCATTAAACTAATCCTCTCTTTGTTTAAATGGGAACTTTTCTAAGATGCTTTCTCACTCTCTGATCAGAGGATTTCAGGCTTCTGACAATTTGGTTTGCTTAAATGAAGGCTCCTGAGTCACATATTAAATCTTCCCACTATAAATGTCAGTTTATTACCAAATAAACACTGCCAGGTATCTGTCTGTCCATGGGATACAGGTGCCACAGTTCAATAGCAGTTTCCACTCTCACTGTACATATAGTCTGAAGACTTGACATTCCAGTCAGGAATTCCCTTCCAGGAATATGGGAAAGAGTTACAATGGTCCAAATGGTTAATTATGATCCTGAAAATATTAGTATCTCCCATGTTTCTCCCTCCTCAATGGATAATCCAAGTCTCCATGTGGTTCCACCTTATGTTGCAGTTACACTCCAATCAAAGCAGTCAAATTTCTGGGGGAGTACTGCATCAATATTAGGCATAGAAGCAAGAGAAAGCCACTTGTCTGCTTCTGTTGAGCCATTACCTCAGGGTCACCTTCCTTCACCCTTTGGTTTAGGGCAAGAGTTCAGTGCTGAACATACACATATTTCTCCCTTAGAGTCAGCGAGTTATACAGCACAGAAACAAGCCCTTCGGTTCAAATGTTCCATCCCTGACCAAGTGACCCATTCAAGATCGTCCCATTTGCCAGTGTTTGGCCCATACTCTTCTAAACCCTTCCAACCTGTCCAATTGTCTTTTAAAAGTTGTAATACCTGCTTCAACCAGTTTGCCTGGCAGCTCTTTCTCCATAGATACCCACTGTTTTCAACAATGACTTGATATCCTATCTCTTATTTTCAGATTTGGTCTTGCTTATCCCATTTCACCAGAGATAGTGCAGAGGAGATTCACTGGAACGTTTCCTGGCTTGGCAGTCAAGGAGAGCCTGGAGATGGTAAACCAGTTTTCCCTGGAGTGAAGGTTAAAAGAATCAGAATCACTGACATTCATCGTAAAAATTGTTGTTTTGTGGCAGCAGAATAGTTCCATACATTTAAAAATTATAAATCAGAGCATTGAGTATAAGAGTTGGGATGTAATGTTAAAATTGTACAAGGCATTGGTAAGGCCAAATTTGGAGTATTGTGTACAGTTCTGGGAGCCGAATTATAGGAAAGATGTCAACAAAATAAAGAGAGTACAGAGAAGATTTACTGGAGTGTTGCCTGGGTTTCAGCACCTAAGTTACAGAGAAGGGTTGAACAAGTTAGGTCTTTATTCTCTGGAGCGTAGAAGATTGAGGGGGTACTTGATAAAGGTATTTAAAATTATGAGGGGGATAGATAGAGTTGTCATGGATAGGCTTTTTCCATTGACAGTAGGGGAGATTCAAACAAGAGGACATGAGCTGAGAGTTAAGGGGCAAAAGTTTAGTGGTAATACGAGGGGGGACTTCTTTACTCAGTGAGTGGTAGCTGTGTGGAATGAGCTTCCAGTAGAAGTGGTAGTGGCAGGTTCGATATTGTCATAAAAAAAATTGGATAGGTATATGGACAGGAAAGGAATGGAGGGTTATGGACTGAGTGCAGGTCGGTGGGACTAGGTGAGAGTAAGCGTTCGGCATGGACTAGAAGGGCCGAGATGGTCTGTTTCCATGTTGTAATTGTTATATATGGTTATTACAATAAGAAATATATATTTAAAATTAAATTCTATAAATAGTGCCAAAAGAAAGTAAAAATTGCGAGCTAGTGTTCATGGCTCAGTGTCTGCTCAGAAATCCAATGGTGGAGGTCAAGAAGTTGTTCCTAAAGTGTTGAGTGTGTGTCTTCACTCTCCTGTACTTCCTCTCTCTGGCAGTAATGAGAAGAGGGCATGTCCTGTGTGACAGGGGTCGTTAATGATGGATGCTGCCTTTTTGAGGTATCACCTTTTGAAGGTGTCCCGGATGCTGGAGAGGCTGGTGCCCATGATGGAAGTGGCTGAGTTTGTAAGCCTCTGCATCTCTTTCTGATTCTGTGCAGTGGCCTCTCCTTACCAGACAATGCTCTCTATGGTACATCTGTAGAAATTTGCTGGAGTCTTTGGCGACATACCAAATCTCCTCAAACTCCTGATGAAATATAGCCACTGATGTGCCTTCTTCGTGATTACATCAAATACGTTGGGCCTGGAAAGAGGGGACATGATTGAGGAATATGAAATTATGAGAGGCATTGATTGTCACAGTGTGAGCTGACCAACAACTGAACACATGTGTGCAGGAACAACAGGCTCTCATTTAGAGACAGAAACAAGAGTCCATTTATAGAAATTCCAACTGAACATGGGTTGCTCGACTAAGTGATGCTGTGAAATGAATGATTCTCGAAACACAAAAGGACCCTGTGATAAGCACTAATTGGGAACACACTTTTAATGATCACTGTACGTGGAAAACACGTGCCAGCCAACATAAACTTGACAAGATTAGATAGAAGGCTCAAGGGTTAAACATGACTTTTTCCTCAGGTAGCGAATGACTCCAGATAAGACAATAATTAATAAATGCATATATGCAGATCTGTAAGATTCATGACATTCATAGGGTAGACCACAGAAAACCTTCCTTCATTGGGCTCCTGAAGGACATGGATTTGGGATAAGGAGGAGGAGATTCAGACAGGATCCAATGGGGCACTCTTCATCGGAAGAGTGGTAAGTACTTGGAATACAATGCCAGAGAGAGGAGCTAGGTTGAAGCTAGGTCATTGACAGCATTTAATAGGTGAGCATTTGAGGTGCTTAACCGTGGATCAGGTCTTGGTCAAGTAGGTACCCACTGGTCATTATGGAGAATCTGTCCTAAATGGCCTGTTTCCAAACTATACAATTCTATGATTTCCATACCAAAAGTCATTGAAGTTTCTGCATGACTCTTGACTTAGCCTTGAATATAGTCAACAAACCAGGGAAATACAGCACTAAACAGGTCCATCAAGACCAACCAGACCATCAAGAATCCATTTATATTAATCTTCCTTTATTCCTCCCAGATTCTTGTCAGTACACAGGTTCTACCACACACCTATACATGAGGGGCATTTTACAGCAGCCAATCAACCTACTAACCAGCATCACACACAAAATGCTGGAGGAATTCAGCAGGGCAGGCAGCATCGATGGAGAAGAGTACAGATGACATTTCGGGCTGAGACCCTTCAGCAGGACTGGAGAAAAAAAAGATGAGGAGTAGAGTTAAAAGGCAGGGGGGAGGGGAAGGAGAAAGACAAGGTGATTGGTGAAACCAAGGGGGTGGGGAGTGGGGGGTGAAGTAAAGAGCTGGGAAGTTGATTGATGAAAGCGATACAGGGCTGGAGAACAGGAGAGGACAGAAGGCCATGGAAGAAGGAAAATGGGGGATGAACACTAGATGGAAGCAATGGGTAGGCAAGGAGATAAGGTGAGAGAAAGCAAAAAGGATGGGGACTGGTGAAAGGGGGTGAGCATTACCAGGAGTTTGAGAAATCAATGTTCATGCCATCAGGTTGGAAGCTACCCAGACAGAATATAAGAGGTTGCTTCTTCAATCTGAGTGTGGCCTCATCGTGACAGTAGAGGAGGCCATGAATAGACATATCGGAATGGGAATGAGAATGGGAAGTGGAATTAAAATGGGTGGCCACTAGGAGATCCAACGTTTTCTGGCAGATGGAGCATAGGTGCTCGGCAAAGAGGTCTCCCAATACATGTCAGGTCTCGCGGATATACAGAAGGCCACACTAGGAGCACCGGACCCAGTATATAACTTTTACAGACTCACAGGTGAAGAGTCGCTTCACCTGGAAGGATTATTTGGGGCCCTGAATGGTAGTGAGGGAGGAGGTGTAGGGACTGGTGTAGCACTTGTTCCACTTGCCAGCATGTCTTTTTCCTCAGACAGCAAACTGGAATAGCTGGTGGAAACACACACACACACACACACACACACACACACGCTCACGCACACGCACTCGCGCACGCGCACGCACACACACACACACACACACACACACACACACACACACACACACACACACACACACACACACACACACACACACACACACAAACCATGGAAACCCCAGAAAGACAACGTCCAAAACTGGGATTTAACCTTGGTTACTGGAGCAACGAGGCAATCTACTGTCAATCCAACCATTCCCCCTCAGTTTAATTGCACCACCAATACCTGAAGGATCAGAGACCTGAAGCATTAACTGTTTCTCCTTCCATAGGTACTGCCTAACCTGTTGAGCATTTCCAACGTTTTACTGTTTTAATTATAAGTACTAACTTGCTGACTAGCAGCTGTATGGTCTCACGGGCTCAGAACCAGTATCACAATTGGGTTTATTATCACTGATATAAGTCATGAAATTTATTGTTTTCTGGCAGTAGTGTAAAGATCAATTTAACCCTTGCCTTCCACATTACCCTCCGTTTTTCTTTTTTTACTTTAGAACTAGATTCAAAGTATAAGTCAAAGTTTAAAGTAAAATTTATTATCAGAGTACCTACATGTCAACACATAAAATCCTGAGATACTTTTTCTGCAGGCATGCTTAGCAAATATATAGAATAGTGTAGAAACTGTAAGCATCAGGAACAGTTAACTAAATAATCTGAGCAAATGCAGATATAAATAAATAGCAATAAATAATAAGCATGAAATAATATAACCAAGTCCTTAAATGAGCGTAGCTATCCCCTTTTGTTCAAGAAACTGATGGTTGAGTGGTAGTAACTATTCTTGAACCTGGTGGTGTGAGCCCTGAGGCTCTTGTAACTTCTACCTGATGGCAGCAGAAAAGAGCATGCCTGGGTGGTGAGGATCTTTAGTAATTGATCTTGCTTCCCTATGGCAGTGTTTCATGTAGATGTGCTCAACAGCTGGGAGAGATTTACCTGTGATGTACTGGACTGAATCCATCACCTATATGGTTTTCCACTCAATGGCATTGGTGTTCCCACACCGGGCTGTAATGCAGCCAGCCAGCACACCTCCCACCACACACCTATAGAAGAAGTTTGCCAAGATTTTTGATGACATGCCGAATCTCCGCAGACTCCTGAGGAAGCAGAGCGCTGACTCTACTTTGGTCTCTGAATTATATTTTATTAACTTAGCTGCAGCAATATTTTGCTTTTTCCGTACTGTGTGTGATATATGTTTTGTAAGTGAACCATGGTCCAGAGGAACGTTGTTTCGTTTGGTTCGATATAGGTACAGTCAACTGACAATAAACTTGAGAGTGTCTTCAGGTTCCTGTACCTCCTCCCTGATAGTAGCAATGAGAAGGGGGCAAGTCCACTGTTACATTTTGTAACTTCAAAATATTAAACAAATTCAAAAGAGAACATGGTAGTTTAAAATGTAAGTCTAACAATGGGTTTACTTTAAGCAAGGTTGGCACATATCACGTGGTAAAGTGATGACGTATGCAATTAACGTATTCTTACATATAACCTGTACTTATTTAAATGAACAAGAATGTTTAATCAACCAATATATATACAAGATCACTCAAATATCATTAAAATTTTGAATGCACAACATCGTTAATGATGACAGTCGTTAATGATGGATGCCACCATCTTGAGGCATTTCCTCTTTACGATGTCCTCGATGGTGGGGTGGCTTACGCCCCTGTTGGAACTGCCTGAGTTTACAGCTGTCTGCCGATTTTTTTGATCCTGTGTATTGGCGCCCTCCTAGCAGGCGGAGATGCCATCAGTCAGAATGCTCTCCATGGCACATCTGTTGAAATTTGCCAGAGTCTTTGGCGAAATACTGATCTCCTCAAACTTCTGTCTGTGAATAACACTCCAAGTCTGTGAGTGGAGGTTTAAATATTGTTTTCATATTTCTCACAGTTCACCAGCAGAGAGCAGTGTTGTACAAAGGAACAATGCTTTTTCCACCGGGCTTTGAATTGGCATTTGGCCCCAAACTGGAGAAGCTTAAAAATCAGATGGACAACATAAAAACAAACAAAAAAAAGAGTCTGTGGAACAAAATTAACAACCTGTGGAAAATTCAGATATATTTAGATGTTTCTGTTTGGTTCTAATGATTTTTAGAGGATCAGTCACACATTACTGTGAGCTGGGGAGAATGGCTTATTTCTATCAATATTATTTATTAGCTGTCATAAGTCTTCATCAATAATGGTAAGGCTTTGATGTTAGAATCCTGAACAATTCCCTTTCTGTGTTGTATTTCCTAACTTTACTGTTCACATCTGTCACATGTCAATCTTTGAACATATGAGACCATCTTCGGCCAGATTTTTAGTGTCAGATCAAATACATAAACATCAATTATTGAAGAACAATTCACCAATGTATAATATTTCAATATACTTGGAAAATAACTGCATTTGCATAACATCTTTTTAGAAACCAGAACACTGTAAATAACGTTAGGCAGAGCACCCCCAAAAGCAGTTCTCCTTCTCCTTCCATGGTGGTTTTTGTTACTTGTCAAACCATAAAAGTGACATAAGGTCTAGTGGAGTGGCCATTGTCGGAGTAGGGGCTAGAGACAGAGTGGGAACTTAGAGGCTTTGACTCAAGAGGCTTCAACAAGAGGTTGAAGCCAAAGAAACAGGTAAGAAGGGCAGATTTTTCCTTTTGTTATTGCTGATTTGGCCTTGGCTGCCCTTTGTACAGGGTATCGCAGTGGAATCTAGGATGTGGGAATTCGTGGAATCTGATGGTTCCCCTGATGACAACACCTGCGAGAAGTGCAGCCAACCCCAGCTCCTGAAAGACTGCAAAAAGGAGCTGGAGCTGCAGGTGGATGAACTAACAATCATCCGGGACGTGGAGCAATTGATAGATAAGACTTTTGAGCAGGTGGTTACACCCAGAATGCAAAGTTCAGGGAGTAGATGGACAAACACCCAGAGAGGTAAAGGGAGGAAGAAGTCAGTGCAGGATCCCCCTGTGGAGAAAGAGTTGTCATCACTGCCTCCAAAATGTTCTTCCACCAAGAGATCTGACACCTGACCAGGTCAATTTCCCAATACCAGATCAAGAGCAGCCTCGCCAGTACTGGAGAGAGATAGGAGCAGACAATTTGGAAAACATTTAATTGTGGTCAGGGGAAATATAATGCAATAAAGCAGAAGCTTAGGAGCATAAACTGGGAGCAGATGTTTTCAGGGAAGTGCATGGCAGAAATGTGGGAAATGTTCGGGGAACATTTGCATTTGCATAGATATGTTCCATTGAGGCAGGGAGAGGATGGTAGGGTAAAAGAACCATGGTGTACAAAGGATGTAGAAAATCTAGTTAAGAAGAAAAGAAAAGTTTGCAAAAGATTCAAGAAACTAGGTACTGCTAGAGCTCTAGAAAATTACAAAAGTGCCAGGAAGGAGCATTGTGACATGCAAGGAGGAAACTGGCGAGATTTGGATTCAGTGTCAGTGCAGTGTGTTCTGCTGACCTTGCTCACACTACATTCTTTAGACTCTGGACAAATCCCTCTGCAAATCCATTTGTAGCCTGGTGATACAGTGCAAATGTAATATGTCTTATTCCATTCATTTCAGGAATGACTTAAACTACTGCGCAACAAACTGTGGTCCATAGTCATTGACAGTGTTCTGGAATAACTTTTCTTGGAAGAGGCTTCAGTGTGTGATGCCATAGTGGAGGCTGTTAGGAACACTTCTAGCCGTTTTGCAGCGGCATCCACTACTACCAAGAAATTTAGACCCATGAATGGTCCAGTAAAATCCACATTAATCCTCTGTCAGGGCAATGCAGGCCATTCCCAGGGATGGAGAGGTGCTGCTTTTAGCATCTTCTGGATGTATTGGAACCCCAAACAGAACATAGCAAGCTACTTGAAGTGTTGATCTATCCCAGGCCACCAGACAAAACTTTGAGCCAACACGATGATCATCACGTAGCTCTTCCAACACTTTGGCTCTCAGCTTGGATGGTACAATCGCCACATAAGGCATCCCTCTTTATGGGCAAGTACAATCGCCACATAAGGCATCCCTCTTTAGGGGCAAGTTCATCCGAGTGCAGGTATAAGTGGTGGAAATGGAATTTCTGCTGCACACTTTCATATCTGACTTCAGCTATATTATGACTCTGGCTGCTGTTTCCAATGATACAGCAATTTCAACTGCTCTTTTAAATGTGAGTTGCTCTTCCTCATATTTTCCACTCCATTCTTAATAATGTTGGCTCTCTACCTTTATGGTCTTTTTCATTGTCACTTGCGTGACTTCACAAGTATATATTTCCTCAGATATGCTATTTACATAAACAATCTGAAAGCTTTTTGTAGACGCAGCTTACCTAGAAGTAATGCTGTAAAACTAAATTCTGAGTACATTAAACTATCAACTATAAGCACATCAGTTACTTGATATAGTAAATCATATTATCCATCTGGTCTGCAAGCTTCCTTGAACTAAACACCTTAGTCAGTGTTGTCTGTTTCGAAACAAGCCGAATTAAACATCTCATTGTCTTATACTGCATCTCTTCAGCAGAAATAAACTAGGTGCAGTGAGTTACACCCTACTTTTACAGACAAGAGTGTCTGCTAAATGGAGAGCTTGTTAGCAAAGCTGCTTTATTGACAGTTCCTGTTTTAACTTCAAACTGATTGCTGCTTTCCACTTACATTTTAAGAACTGAAGATTAGTTCCTGTTTATAACCAGAAGCTAAGCAATTGTTAGTTGGACACAGAATGCTGGGGGAACTCAGCAGGTCAGGCAACATCTAGGGAAATGAATAAATAGTTAATGTTTTGCGCTGAGACCCTTCTTCAGGACTGTTAGTTGGAAGTTTACTTACAACAGTTTGATCGTCCGTGTGACAGCTGCTGTGCTTAGAAGGTGTTTGGCAAAATATGAAGCCCCCCCCCCCCCCGGCCCAGGAAGTGAATATCCATCATATCTCCCTCTTGTTAAATGAAGATTTCTAACCCAAAATGTTCCTACTGATATCAGCTTTGAGTTCAAGTCTCCTGGCAAAACTCCTCTTGGGAACAGACTATCACAACTCCAGTATGTCAGAATTAGAAGCAGGTTTGTAGCGCCTCATTTCCTAGCGTATCCGAACCGACTCACAATTAGATAGCCTACGGGGGTTTGCGAGCACAGAGCTTTGGAGCCTCTTCGCCATGGGGGGCCGGTTGACAGAGGCTTAAAAGTGAGGCTGAAGTTTTCGAATAAAGTTTTTTCCTTCGACTGCAGTTACCGACTCCGTGTCGTAATTTTAGCGCTGCTTGTAGCACACCGCTACAATTGGTGACCCCGACGGTCCAAACAATTTTTGGACCAGAAATGACCGACGCCGCCTCTGTTCATGCGGTTTCGTTGAAACTGCCGGGTTTCTGGACACAGCGCCCGGACCTATGGTTCCAGCAAGCCGAAGCCCAATTCCACGTTCGCCGGATCACCTCAGAAGACACCCGCTACTACTACGTGGTGGGCTCCCTCGACCAGGACACAGCTGCCCAGGTCGCGGAGTTCGTACAGTCGCCCCCGGCAGACGGCAAGTACACGGAATTCAAAGCCCTGCTCCTCAGGACTTTCGGACTCTCACGGCGCGAGCGGGCTGCCCGTTTACTACACCTGGATGGCTTGGGCGACAGACCTCCATCGGCTTTAATGAATGAGATGTTGTCTCTGGCCGAGGGACACACAGGCCTCATGTTTGAGCAGGCATTCCTGGAGCAGCTGCCCGAGGACATACGCCTGCTGCTGTCCGACGCGGATTTCAGTGACCCCCGGAAGGTGGCAGCCCGGGCGGACTTGCTGTGGAACGCCAAAAAGGTGAGGGGGGCGTCCATCGCACAGATCTCCCAGCCACGCTCCCGGCAGCAAACCAGTCCAGGCCCGGCCGCAGAGCCCACTAACCCCCGGCCCAATGACCACTGGTGCTTCTACCACCAGCGGTGGGGCGCAGAAGCCCGCCGTTGCCGCCCGCCCTGCAAGTTCCCGGGAAACGCCAGGGCCAGCCGCTGCTGATGGCTACGGCGGCTGGCCATCGGGATAGCCTCCTGTATGTGTGGGATAGAAGGTCGGGACGCCGGTTTTTGGTCGATACTGGGGCTGAGATCAGCGTTTTACCTCCGACGAGTTACGACACCCGCAGCAGGGCACCGGGTCCCCCCCTGAGGGCCGTGAATGGCAGCACAGTAAGGACCTATGGCACCCGTCAGGTGCAGCTACTGTTCGGCCCCAGCCAGTTCACGTGGGACTTCACACTGGCCGCCGTAGCCCAACCGCTTCTGGGTGCGGATTTTTTGCGAGCTCACAGCCTGCTGGTTGACCTGCCCAGGAAGAGACTGGTACACGCCGAGACCTTTCAGACGTTCTCCCTGGGCGCGGCCCAGTTGCCAGCCCCTCACCTCGGCTCCATCACGCTGTCCGACAACGATTTCACCAGGGTCCTGGCGGAGTTCCCATCGGTTCTGGCGCCGCAGTTCACAGCAGCCATGCCCAGGCACGGCGTACAGCACCACATCCCGACACAGGGACCACCCCTCCATGCCCGTGCTCGGCGGCTTCCCCCGGACAAGCTCCGACTGGCGAAGGAGGAGTTCCAGAGAATGGAGGAATTGGGGATCATCCGGCGGTCCGACAGCCCCTGGGCTTCCCCCCTGCACATGGTGCCCAAAGCGACGGGGGGCTGGAGACCGTGCGGCGACTACCGCAGGCTGAACGAGGCTACCACACCGGACCGCTACCCTGTGCCGCACATTCAGGACTTTGCGGCAAACCTGCACGGCGCCCGGATCTTCTCCAAGGTCGACCTTGTCCGAGGGTACCATCAAATCCCGATGCATCCTGACGACATCCCCAAAACGGCTCTCATCACCCCGTTTGGCCTCTTCGAGTTCCTCCGCATGCCGTTCGGCCTGAAGAATGCCGCACAGACGTTCCAGCGGTTAATGGACGCGGTGGGACGGGACCTGGACTTCGCGTTCATCTATTTGGATGACATCCTCATAGCCAGCGGCAGTCGTCAGGAGCATCTGTCCCACCTCCGTCAACTCTGCGCCCGACTGAGTGAGTACGGTCTTACAATCAACCCTGCCAAATGCCAGTTCGGACTTGATACCATTGACTTCCTGGGCCACAGGATTACTAAAGACGGGGCAACCCCTCTGCCCGCTAAGGTGGATGCGGTCCGCCACTTCCCCCGACCCACCACGATCAAAGGCCTTCAGGAATTCGTAGGTATGGTCAATTTCTACCGCCGCTTCCTCCCTTCAGCTGCCCGGATCATGCGCCCCCTGTTCGCCCTGATGTCGGGTCTGAGCAAGAACATTACCTGGGACGAGGAGTCCGCCGCCGCTTTCGTTCAAACGAAGGAAGCTTTGGCTGACGCCGCAATGCTAGTACATCCCAGAATGGACACCCCTACCGCCCTCACAGTGGACGCATCAAACACGGCAGTCGGTGGGGTGCTGGAGCAACTCATCGCAGGTCGCTGGCAACCCCTGGCGTTTTTCAGCAAACACCTGCGGCCACCCGAGCTCAAGTACAGTGCTTTTGACCGGGAACTGTTGGCGCTCTACCTGGCAATCCGGCATTTCAGGTACTTCCTAGAAGGTCGGCCCTTCACCGCGTTCACGGACCACAAACCGCTTACCTTTGCGTTTACGAAAGCATCCGACCCCTGGTCATCCCGCCAGCAACGCCACCTGTCCTACATCTCTGAATACACAACGGATGTCCGGCACGTCTCGGGTAAGGACAATGTCGTGGCGGATGCGCTCTCTCGCCCTACCGTTCATGCCCTTTCCCAAGGGGTAGACTTTGAGGCACTGGCAGAGGCACAGCAGGTAGATGAGGAGATTCCGAGTTACAGGACTGCAGTCTCTGGTTTGCAGCTCCAGGACTTCCCCGTGGGCCCAGGTGAGAGGACCCTACTCTGTGACGTCGCCACCGGCCAGCCCCGTCCGGTCGTCCCCGCAGCCTGGCGGCGACGTGTTTTCGACTCCATTCATAACTTGGCGCATCCCTCCATCCGGACAACTGTCCGGCTGGTTTCCAGCAGGTTCGTTTGGCACGGTCTCCGCAAACAGGTCAGTGAATGGGCCAGAACGTGCATGCACTGCCAGACGGCCAAGGTTCAGCGGCACACCAAAGCCCCACCGCAGCAGTTCCATCCCGCCCACCGGCGTTTCGACCACATTCATGTGGATATCGTGGGCCCCCTGCCAGTGTCGCGCGGAGCGCGTTACCTCCTGACTATCGTGGACCGGTTCACAAGATGGCCAGAGGCGGTCCCGCTCACCGACACCACCTCCGAATCTTGCGCCCGAGCCCTGCTCGCCACCTGGATATCCCGCTTTGGTGTACCAGCCCACATTACCTCCGACAGAGGCGCCCAGTTCACCTCCAGCCTGTGGTCAGCTATGGCCAGCCTTTTGGGGACTCAGCTGCACCACACCACTGCCTACCACCCACAGTCGAACGGGCTAGTGGAGCGTTTCCACCGTCACCTGAAGTCGGCCCTCATGGCCCGCCTGCGAGGAGCCAACTGGGCGGACGAGCTTCCCTGGGTCCTTCTCGGCATCCGCACAGCGCCCAAGGACGACCTGCACGCCTCGTCGGCCGAGTTGGTATACGGCGCGCCCCTGGCCGTCCCCGGGGAGTTCCTACCAGCCCCGAGGGGGCAAGAGGAAGAACCCGCTGCAGTCCTGGGCAGACTTCGCGAGAAGCTCGGTAACCTGGCCCCCATACCCACTTCACAGCATGGGCGGCACCCGACCTGCGTACCCAAAGACCTACGGAACTGTAAGTTTGTGTTTGTACGAAGGGGCGGGCATCGGCCACCGCTGCAGCGGCCATACGAGGGGCCGTTTACGGTGCTCCGGATCAACGGGTCCACGTTCGTGCTGGACGTTGGGGGGAAGGAGGAGGTTTTCACGGTGGACCGCCTCAAGCCGGCCCATGTGGACCTGGCGCAACCGGCCGAGTTTCCGGCGCCTCGGCGCAGAGGCCGACCTCCCAAGCAGGTTCTGGCCCAGGCTGTGGACATTGGGGGGTGTATCGCCGGTTCTGGGGGGGGGTTATGTAGCGCCTCATTTCCTAGCGTATCCGAACCGACTCACAATTAGATAGCCTACGGGGGTTTGCGAGCACAGAGCTTTGGAGCCTCTTCGCCATGGGGGGCCGGTTGACAGAGGCTTAAAAGTGAGGCTGAAGTTTTCGAATAAAGTTTTTTCCTTCGACTGCAGTTACCGACTCCGTGTCGTAATTTTAGCGCTGCTTGTAGCACACCGCTACAGGTTTATAATCACCGACATGTGCTGTAAAATTTGTTAACTTCACAGCAGCAATACAATGCAAAACATGATAACATAGAAAGAAAAAACTAAACAAATGAGTAAATTGATTAAATTATGTATGTACTGTGCACTGAACAGATTAACAATAGTGCAAAGAAAAAATAAATATATTTAATAAGTGAGGTAGTGTTTATGGGTTCAATGTCCATTTAGGAATTGTATAGCTGAGGGGAGGAAGCTGTTCTTGAATCGCTGAGTGTGTGCCTTCAGGCTTCTGTACCTCCTTCCTGATGGTAATAATGAGAAGACGGCATGCCCTGGGTGATAGGGGTCCTTACTGATGGATGTCGCCTTTCCGAGGCTCCTTGAAGCTGTCTTGGGTAGTATGGAGGCTAGTACCCAAGATGTTTCCAATGCTAGAAAGGTTCTCTTCGATCCGCAGCTCAACTAACTCACTGATTACTCCCCAGTGAAGGAGTTTTTGCGTGATTTTCTCTATAGTGTATTCACTCCCTCAAACTCAGCTGTGAAGAAATGTCGCCATTACAATTTTTCATAAACACGCAACAATGTCACATCAATGTCCATATTATAGGTGCACGTTAGTCCATCTTTAAAATCTTCTACCTCAGAAACAGTCCTTGCCATTTCCTTGATGCAAGTTTGAATCACTGTCTCTGTCGCTGCTGGTTCATCAGGTCTCTCAATTTGATGTAGATAGCTGGTTTCTTTCACAGAGGTGTTCACACTACTTTTGATGCAGTGCACGAGCTTACTCAGGTTTCCCGAAAACAAGCCTTGTAAACAAGTTACTGATTGTGTATTACCGACTTCTTTTGCCTAAGGACTAGTAATCTCACATTTTAGTTAAAGAAAATAACATCTAGCAGTTACATGATTTCACAATAACATAATATACTTAAAAAGTGAAACACTTATGTACAATGTCCTGTGTATGTTACTCAAAATGGGTTTTTTGGTTTGTTGAGAGCAGGAATGCTTCTTTGATAAGTGTTTCCCTCGCAGTTGTTTTGCTGTATACTTGTTGATATGGTAATTGTATTCATTTGTTAACCAATGGGGAATGTTATTTTGTCTTGTGAGGCTGGGAACTTGGGGGAGGGGTTTTCACGGACTTTTTGTGGGAGAGCGGGAGGAAGACGTCGAGGAAGGTGGACGTGCGCTGCACTGCTCGGAAGACCACCGGGCGTGGTCCTAGGTGCGAAGACGTGGAGGTCAGAGGCAAGCGATGAGGGGTCGAATGGTTCGATGTTTGAGCTCCAACGATGTGCACTAAACTGACTGAACTTTGATAAGTTGGTGCCTTTTTGTTTGTTTACCTTGCATATATATTGTATTGCCTAATACTCTTTTAATTTTAATAAACTCTTTAAAGTGCATTTCATAACGGTATTCATTGTGGGTTTGATACTGTGGGTGGGCGCAAGGCATAAACTCGATTCTCACAGCACCTGCGTGTACGGGCAGTGGGATTGGTGTGTGGCTGGATCTCCTTTTCCCCTAGACATATACCACCCTGTTGGGTAAGTGTTACATTTGTGTTATGGGAACAGCATTTTGTTCATTACAGCCTTCCCAGACGAATCCATAGTGATCAGGGGCGGGACTTTGAGAGCCGCCTTATCCATGAATTACTGACTATGCTTGGGGTTGAGAAATCCAGGACTACCCCTTATCACCCACAGGGAGATCCTCAGCCAGAGAGGTTCAACAGGACCCTGTTGGATATGCTCGGGACGCTGGAGATTGGGCAGAAAAGCAGGTGGAGTTGTCATATTGGACAATTGGTTCACTGTTACAATTGTACTCGCAATGATGCTACAGGGTACTCGCCCTATTATCCGATGTTCGGGCGGGAAGCGAGGTTGCCAATTGACTTGTGTTTTGGGGGTGAAGTGGGTGAATTACCCGGGAAGTCCTATCTAAAGTATGTGTCCAACATGAAGAGGGAGTTACAGCAGGCGTACGAGTTGGCCGAGGCGGCGGCTACCAAACAAAACCAGAGAAATAAGATGCGGTATGATCAAAAGGTGAAGTTTGTCCAATTATTGCCGGGCGACCGGGTCCTTTTATGGAATTTGGGACTCCCTGGTAAGCACAAGCTGGCCGATCGATACTCTTTTAGTTTTAATAAACTCTTTAAAGTGTATTTCATAACGGTATTCGTTGTGGGTTTGATACTGTGGGCGGGCGAGAAGCATAAACTCGATTCTCACAGCACCTGCGTGTACAGGCGGTGGGATTGGTGTGTGGCTGGACCTCCTTTTCCCCTAGACATATACCAGCCTGTTGGGTAAGTGTTACACTTACAAAGTTCAAAGTACATTTGTAATCAAAGTATGTATACTGTATGTATACATGTCAACAAAATAGAGAAAGTACAGAGGAGATTTACTAGAATGTTACCTGGGTTTCAAAGCACCCAAGTTACAGAGAGAGGTTGAACAAGTTAGGCCTTTATTCTTTGGAGTGTAGAAGATTGAGGGGGGACTTGATAGAGGTATTTAAAATTATGAGGGGGATAGATAGAGTTGACATGGATAGGCTTTTTCCATTGAGAGTAGGGGAGATTCAAACAAGAGGACATGAGTTGAGAGTTAAGGGGCAAAAGTTTAGGGGTAACACGAGGGGGAATTTCTTTACTCAGAGAGTGGTAGCTGTGTGGAACGAGCTTCCAGTAGAAGTGGTAGAGGCAGGTTTGGTATTGACATTTAAAGTAAAATTGGATAGGTATATGGACAGGAAAGGAATGGAGGGTTATGGGCTGAGTGCAGGTAGGTGGGACGAGGTGAGAGTAAGCGTTCGGCATGGACTAGAAGGGCCGAGATGGCCTGTTTCCATGCTGAAATTGTTATATGGTCAAATACAACCTTGAGATTCATCTTCTTACAGACAGTCACAAAACAAAGGAACAAAAGTCAAAGTAAATAATTTTATCAGAGTATATCCATATCACCACATACAACCCAGAGATTTATTTTCCTGTGAGAATACTCAGCAAATCTATGGAATAGTAACTATAATAGGATCAATTAAAGATCAAGTAGAGCTACAAAGACAACCAACTGTACAAATGCAAATATAAATGAATAGCAATAAATATAGGCATCCGTTAGTCTCAAGAGATCATGGATTTACACCTTGGAAAGTTTCCAGGGTGCAGGCCTGGGCAGGGTTGTATGGGAGACTGGCAGTTGCCCATGCTGCAAGTCTCCCCTCTCCACGCCACCGATGTTGTCCAAGGCCGATACAGCTTGGCACCAGTGTCGTCGCAGAGCAATGTGTGGTTAAGTGCCTTGCTTAAGGACACAACACGCTGCCTTAGCTGAGGCTCGAACTAGCAACCTTCAGATCACTAGACCAATGCCTTAACCACTTGGCCACATGCCAACACAAAGCAATAAATAATGAGAGCATGAAACAACAGGATAAAGAGTCCTTAAAGTGAGATCGTTGGTTGTGGGAACATCTCAACAGATGATCCCACATAGAAACACAGTAGAATTCATTAAAAAAACCAGACCACAAAGACAGTCAATTGGTGAAAAAGAAAGAACAAAGGCAGAGAGGCAAAGTCAAGCTAGCGCTAAAAGACAACTCCTTTGCTTGCATTGATGGAAACAGCTTCATTTCTATCTTCGATAACTCTTTTTTCCTTTTCTGGATGTGGAGGTTCTTCTGAAGTCCCTGACCTGGAGTTACACTCTAACTCTGATGCTCAGCAGGAATGGGACCCACTTTGAGGGCCTTACGACTGGCCGCTTTTTGATATCCCAAGGATGTGGCCTGGAAGACGAGTGTGCCTTCAGGGATCCAGAATTTGGTGGCTCTGGGGATGTGCTGATTTTAGGCTGGTGCCCCTTTCTGAAGCATCGCAGGAGAACATGGAATATTGGGAGCAGCAGGTTAGCTACCGGGGGGTTGTGTGTCTGGAGAGCTGCCCCTTTTTGGTTCCAACTCTGGGCACAGAGCTTGGAAAAAGCAACACAACAGACTTTTAACATTGTAAATCAGTGAGTTGTTTGTTATGTCTCCCCTCTCGCTGTGATATGGGGACACCTCTTTTTCCCTTATTAGGGAGAGAGAGAGAGAGAGAGCCTGTGTTATATCGAATTACTAGGTGAACGAGTAGTTTTTGAGGTACTGCAAGTCTGTGTCTTTATTAACGTTTTGCTGCACACTTGAGTGCTCGGTGGAGGGTGCCGATGCTTTTTTGCTGGTGGGGGTGAGGGGTCGTTACTTTGCTGCTGTTTGTGCATGGGAGGGGGGAACTGAAGGGGAGCTTTGGGGTTCTAATGTTTTAACTGTCATTCATTCCTTGGGGCACTTCGCTTTTGCTTGGATGTCTGCGAAGAAAAATAATTTCAGGATGTATATTCCATGTATTTCTCGGACGTTAAATGTACCTATTGAAACAAATCGTGTAAACAATATAAAAGCAAATGGGAGTGAACACACATTGGTACACTGTAAATTAAATTCTGATACCAACCATACCATCGGCATCTGCTTTGTCCCATCTTGGTGATTCTGGACTTTGGGTATAATTGTTCTGGACTTCCCCCTTTACTTTGTTAAGGATTGGATCTGACTAAGAACAATTGACACTTCTTCCCAACTCTGTGTTTTCCCAGAAAACTTCAAATGAGCAAAAATACTCAATCTATTCTGCCACACCATGGGATTTATCAACAAAATGTTGAAGTAACAGTATTGGAGGCACGATTGGTCCCACTTGCTGCATTGGAGGAGTAGGTAAAAAGGCTACCGTTAGGCTCGATAGACCATGGATTTGGGCCTTGTAAGGTTTCCATGGCGCAAGCCTGGCAAGGTTTTTTTTTAATGGAAGACCGGCCGTTGCCCAAGCTGCAAGTCTCCCCTCTCCACACCACCGATGTTGTCCAAGGGAAGGGCATTAGGACCCATATAGCTTGGCACCGGTGTCGTCGCAGAGCAATGTCTGGTTAAGTACCTTGCTCAAGGACACACACCTCGAACAGGTGACTTTCAGATCACTAGACGAACGCCTTAACCACTTGGCCACGCGCCAACTCATTGCAGGAGTAACACACACGCAATAGATGCTTATACCCAAACAGTAAGTAAAACACTTTCAAATAGTTCTACCTTGTGTTAATATAGTACTTTGTAGACCTCTGAGGCCCTGGGATTACATCACCGTTTCTGAAGAAATCACAATCAAACAGGTAGAAAAGGAAAAACATACCTTAGGGGGCACGATCTTTCTCCTCTTGGGGTGAGTCTTTTACCAGTGTATGACATAACACATAAAACATACTCAGATAGATGGCTTGGATATAAAACCAAAGAAATAAAGTACGATAGTATACCATCATTAGCAATAAGCAACATATTTACGAAGTACGTTATATAAAATCTTAAGAACCACATACTATATATAAAAAGTTACCAGAGTTAGAAAGAAAATATGTAATAGCCAAATAGGTAAGTGAAAATTAATTCTTGTCAACTCAACTTTCCATGGGATTGTGTAATTAGAGCAATTATGTATGACAGACACATCCCAACCTCCCTCAAGATGAGGCAAGAATCATGCATTACCGTATGCAAGGTTAGTGATCGGCGCTAAGAAAAGGAGAGATGCAAGGATAACGTGATCAGGGCAGTCCCTGCTCTTCACCTTTCTAGGGTTGAGGACAAACCAGAGAAATAGATGAGGAGGAGAGTTCGAAGTACTGTACAGCAAAGATGGCAAAGTCATACAAGACTTAACCCATAGTGGTGCACCTCAGGTATGGGAGTCTTACATGAAGCCATTATGCCAAAAGCTGAAATCACCAAAGTTTCAGCCTTGCAGGCTACAATGTCTCAACAAAAAGATCACTAAAAGACAGTAATTCAAATGGCTAGGGGAATTGTCCATCGGCCCAGAAACCATTTACTGCTATGGAAGCTAATTTTGCAACAGCTGGAAAGGTCTTAGCTATGGTTTCCGCTAGAGCGTTAAGCCAGTCAGGACCTCGTGTCCATCTTACAAAGAAAACTTGTGAAAGGAGGTGCCCTACTCATCAGTTCAGTAACTCCTGTAATGCAGAGTGTGAAGTTTCAGTCAGGGGCACTGGCCGAGAATCAGCACACTTCCAAAGCCACAGAAACCCAAAACCCTGAAGGCACACTCATCTTCCAAGCCGTCTCCTTGGAATATCAGAGGTTGTAGCGATTTCTGGGAATAGTTCACAAGGTGCAGGATAGGCACGTCCCATGGAAGAAGTTGTTCTCGAATAACAGGGTTGACACCCATGGCTGACAAAGGACGTTAACGACTGCATAAAAGCCAAGGCATATAAGGTTTCAAAAGTGAGTGGGAAGTTGGATGATTGGGAAGTTTTTAAAATCCAACAAAAGGCAACTAAAAAAGCTATAAGAAGGAGGAAAACGAAATATGAGGGACTACTAGCCAATAGTATTAAGCTGGATACCAAAATATTATTCAGTTATATAAAGAGTCGAAAGAAAGTGAGAGCTGATATTGGACCACTAGAAAATAATGCTGGTGAGGCAGTAATTGGGGATAAAGAAATGGCAGATGAACTTAATGGGTCCTTTGCATCAGTCTTCATTGTGGAAGACACTAGCAGTGTGCCAGAGGTCCCTGAGTGTCAGGGAGCTGGAGTGAGTGCCATTGATATTAAAAACAGAAAAAAATACTGGGCAAATACAAATCTGTTAAGGTGGATAAGTCACCTGGTCCAGATGGATTACATCCCAGAGTCCTGAGAGAGGTTGCTGAAGAAATAATGGTCATGATCTTCAGGAATCACTTCACTCTGGCATGATCCCAGAGGAACAGAAGATTACAAATGTCACTCCATTCTTTAGGAAGGGAGGAAGGCAAAAGAGAGGAAATTATAGACCAGTTAGCCTAACTTCAGTGGTTGGGGAAGTGTTGGAGTCTATTATTAAGGATGAGGTTTCAGGGTACTTGGAGATGAATGATAAAGTAAGTCAAAGTCTGCATGGTTTCTGTAAAGGGAAATCTTGCCTGACAAATCTGTTAGAGTTCTTCGAGGAAGATACAAGCAGGGTGGACAAAGGAAAGGCAGCGGATGTCACTTACTTGGATTCTCAGAAGGTATTTGATAAGGTGCCACACATGGGGCTGCTTAACAGTATAAAATCTTATGGCATTTCAGAAAAGATACTGGCATGGATAGAGGAATGGCTGACAGGCAGTAGGCAGTGAGTGGGAATAAAGTGGTGTTCATTTGGGGTCAGTATTGGGACTGCTACTTTTCACATTGTTTGTCACTGATTTGCGTAATGGAATTGACATCTTTGTGGCAAAGTTTGCAGGAGATACAAAGATAGGTGGAGGGATGGGTAGTGGTGAGGAAGCAATTCAATTGCAGGAGGATTTAGACAAATTCACAGAACGGGCAAAATAGTGGCAAATGGAATACACTGTTGGGAAATATATGATAATGCATTTTGATAAAAGAAGACTATAGTTAATAGATCAGACTGTTATCTTAATGGGGAAAAGTAACATATCAGTGTCAGGGCTGATTGTGGATTTCAGGAAGGATAAGACGAAGGAACACATACCCATCCTCATAGAGGGATCAGAAGTGGAGAGAGTGAGCAGTTTCAAGTTCCTGGGTGTCGAGATCTCTGAGGACCTTACCTGGTCCTAACATATCAATGTAGTTATAAAGAGGCAAGACAGTGGTTATAACTCATTAGGAGTTTGAAGCGATTTGGCATGTCAACTCAAATCAAGGCAAATCACTTTTTATTGTCATTTTGACCATAACTGCTGGTACAGTACACAGTAAAAATGAGACATTGCTTTTCAGGACCATGGTGCTACATGAAACAATACAAAAACTACACCGAACTACGTAAAACAACACAGAGAAAGCTACACTAGACTACAGACCTACCCAGGACTGCATAAAGGGCACAAAACAGTGCAGGCATAACAATAAATAATAAACAAGACAATAGGCACAGTAGAGGCCAGTAAATTGGTGTCAGTCGAGGATCTGGGTATTGAGGAGTCTGATGGCTTGGGGGAAGAAACTGTTACATAGTCTGGTCGTGAGAGTCAGAATGCTTTGGTGCCTTTTCCCAGATGGCAGGAGGGAGAAGAGTTTGTATGAGGGGCGCGTGTGGTCCTTCATAATGCTGTTTGCTTTGCAGATGCAGCAGGTGGTGTAAATATCTGTAATGGCGAGAAGAGAGACCCCAATGATCTTCTCAGCTGACCTCACTATACGCTGCAGGGTCTTGCAATCCGAAATGGTGCAATTTCCAAACCAGTCAGTGATGCAGCTGCTCAGGATACTCTCAATACAACCTCTGTAGAATGTGGTGAGGATGAGGGGTGGGAGATGGACTTTCCTCAGCCTTCATGTCAATAAATACACTCAAAAACTTCTATAGATGTACCGTGGAGTGCATTCTGACAGGTTGCATCACTGTCTGGAATATGGGGGCTGCTGCACAAGACTAAAAGAAGCTGCAGAGGGTTGTAAATCTAGTCAGCTCCATCTTGGATACTAGCCTACAAAGTACCCAGGACATCTTCAGGGAGTGGTGTCTCAGAAAGGCAGCATCCATTATTAAGAACCCCCCCAGCACCCAGGACATGCCCTTTTCTCACTGTTACCATCAGGCAGCGATACAGAAGCCTGAAGGCACACACTCAGCGATTCAGGAACAGCTTCTTCCCCTCTGCCATCCGATTCCTAAATGGACATTGAACCCTTGGACACTACCTCACTTTTTTTAATATACAGTATTTCTGTTTTTTGCACATTTTTCTAATCTATTCAATGTACATATGTAATTGATTTACTTATTTTATTATTATTTTTTAAATTTTATTTACTAGTACTATTTTTTTCTCTTCTGTATTATGCACTGCTCTCAACTGCTGCTGCTAAGTTAGCAAATTTCACGTCACATGGTGGTGATATTAAACCTGATTCTGATTCTGAGGAGGGAGATTGAAAATCTACCTGTAACAGAGTGGTACCATGACAACAACCTCTCTTTCTATGTTAGCAAGGCCAAGGAGCTAATTATTGACTTCAAGAGGAGGATACCAGAGGTCCAGGAGCCAGTCCTCATCAGAGGATCAGTGGTGGAGAGGGTCAGTAATTTTAAACTCCTCAGTGTTATAATTTCAGAGAGAAAATAAAATAAAAGGGTCCATTACAGTTAAACCAGTCCAATGTGCACAGCAACATTGGAGCTCGTCTCTTCCAAAACTGGGTATCTCTTGCTCACGTGCTGAACACACTTGCCATATTTTCAAACTCCGCTCGAAGACCATCTCAAGAAAACTCTCTCTCTCTCTCTTTCAGGGGTATTGCTCTTCCTCCTTGGAGCCATTCATCTGCCTAAAGCTTGTAATGGGGACTCCCCTTCCAACAGCATTCTGCAGCATCTTCCTTTCTGTCCCATTCTTCAGCTCCTGCCAAAAGACCCCAAACTGTCCATTACAAAACTCTCTCTGCCCTGCTCTCACTAAAACTTTCTCCTGATCCCATCATCCTGATTGGCTGCCACCACATTCTTATGTTGAACAGCAGGGGTTCTTATCTTCAGCCAAAACCAAAACATTCTGCCAGCAGGACACAGTACATTTGCAGAAAACTGCTAAAATGAAATACCTAGAGCATAGCAGTGGAAATCTTAACCAGGGCATTACAAAAAGAAAGCACGGCAGTGGCTCCGCTTCATTAGGAGTTTGTGAAGCTTTGGCATGACATCAATAACTTTGAATAACTCTATAGATGGGTGGTGGAGAGTACATTGACTGGCTGCACCACAGCCTCATATAGAAACACCAAAGCCCATAAATGGAAAATCCTACAAAAAGTAGTAGATACAACGCAGTCCATCACAGGTAAAGCCCTCCCCACTACTGAGCACATCTACTTCGAGAGTCGTTGCAGGAAAGAAGCATCCATCATTCATCAGGACCCCCACCAACCAGCTCATACTTTTATCTCATTGCTGCCATCAGGAAGAAAGTACAGGAGCCTCAAGATTCTCATCAGCAGGTTCAGGAACAGTTATTACCCCTCAAATATCAGCCTCTTGAACCAGAGGGGATAACTTCACTGAACTGTTCCTACAACCCATGTACTCATTTTGAAGGACTCTTCATCTCATGTTCTTGATATTTATTGCTTAGTTACTTATTATTATTATTATTATTATTATTATTATTTCTTTCTTTTTGGTTGCACAGTTTCTTGTTTTTTTTTTGTTGCACAGTGGTTACCCACCCTGTTTGTATGGTCTTTCATTGATTTTATTATGGTTATTGGATTTTTGAGTAAACCTGCAAGAAAATTAATCTCGGTAATCATTCATCACAGCTTTGTACTGAGGAATTTAAAATTACTGACCCTCTCCACCACTGATCCTCTGATGAGGACTGGCTCCTGGACCTATGGTTTCCTCCTCTTGAAGTCAATAATCAGCTCCTTGGTCTTGCTGACATGGAATGAGAGGTTGTTATGGTACCACTCATCTAGATTTTCAATCTCCATCCTCACAGTCAGAATCAGAATCAGGTTTATTATCACCAGCACGTGATATGAAATTCATTAACTTAGCAGAGCAGTTCAATACAATACATAATATAGAAGAGAGAAAAAAATAATAAATACAATAAAAACAAAAATAATAATATATAAATAAGTAAATCAATTACTATATATATATATAGAATTGAATTGATTTAAACATGTGCAAAAACAGAAATACTGTATATTAAAAAAGTGATGTACTGTCCAAGGGTTTAATGTCCATTTGGAATCGGATGGCAGAGGGGACGAAGCTGTTCCTGAATCGCTGAGTGTGTGCCTTCAGGCTTCTGTACCTCCTACCTGATGGTAAAAGTGAGAAAAGGGCATGCTCTGGGGACTGGAGGTCCTTAATAAACCAGGTGCAGTGAGCTACATCCTACTTCTACAGACAGAGTGTTTGCTATATACAGAGCTTGATTTCAAAGTTGATCTATTGACAGTGCATGTTTTAACTTCAAGATGATTACTGCTTTCCATTCACATTTTAAGAACTGAAGGCTATTTCCTGTTTATAGCCAGATGCTAAACAATTTTTAGTTGGAAGTTCACCTACAACTGTTTGATCTTACAAGTGGCAGTTGCTGTGTTTAGAAAGCAAGCTTAAAAGGGTTGGCATCATGTTCATGAGTATGCATGTACCAGCCAATTACGATAGATCTGTGGTTGTACTTAATTCCCTTCCTTTCATTTCAGTCTTGTTGTTATGACTGATGCACCATCAATAACTCACTCTGATACGTAAGGCGAGATATCGGCTTTTATTGACTGGAAGAAGGAACAAGCAGTGAGTGACCACCATACTACATCCTGGAGACTGGGAGGCCAGGCTCAGGCCTCGATCGCCTTTATACAGGGGTCTGTGGGAGGAGCCACAGGAGCAGTCAGCAGAGGGCGAGTCCAGACAGGTATATGTAGTTCACCACATTCACCCCCCCCCCTTTGTTTTAAAAGAGTCCCCATGTGGCAAAGTTTCTTACAGGTTAAGTCTATCAGGTGGTCGAATCTGTCGCTGTGATCTACGTAGCACCGGCTGTGAGTGCACAGATGCCAGTGGTGGTGATTGCACAGGAGACGGAGGTTGTGCTGGTTCCAGCCCACTAGGCGTCAGAGATCCCTCACGCATGTGCGAGGTGCCTGGTATATATGCGTACGAAACGCCCAGTATATGAGTGTCGTGAGGAGTCTGTGTAGGGCCTGGTGTGCGTGGTGTCACCTTGGGTACATAGTACATAGGGTTCATAGTTACCGGAGAGTGTTCAGGGTAGTGGTCTGCTGCACCTGCGGGCGCCAGGTCGAGGACGGAGACCGTGTCCTCCCGCCCATCAGGTAAGACCACGTAGGCATACTGGGGGTTCGCATGTAGAAGGTGAACCCTCTCGACCAGCGGGGAGTATTTATTACTCCTCACATGTCTCCGGAGCAGCACTGGCCCTGGGGACGTCAACCAAACTGGTTGACCGGAAGAAGGAACAAGCAGTGAGTGACCACCATACTACATCCTGGAGACAGAGAGGCCGGGCTCAGGCCTCAATCACCTTTATACAGGGGCCTGTGGGAGGAGCCACAGGAGCAGTCAGCAGGGGGCGTGTCCAGACAGGTATATGTAGTTCACCACAATGACTGAAGCATAAATTAAAGTCAGCGGAGGCTAGGTTGGCAGAAGTGGCTGACACAGTGCAAGAACTTCTCACAGAGAGGCAAGCCAAGCCCAAACTGAAGTTTGTTGGTCAAATGGAAGAGAAGTTAAAGTCAGTGGAGTCTGGGTTGGCAGAAATGCCACGTGCAGCGTGACAACCGCTTTCCGAGTGGCAAGACCAGTCCTCTGGGTGCCAGCACTCACCACTGGCAGCCAGAATCAGGTGGTAGCAATTACTGCTGTCACTGCCACTTAGTTTAGCAGCTCTCTACCGACAGCCGGAATCAGGTGACAGTCATTACCAATTCCACTGCTGCAAGTTAGCAGCCTTCAGTCAGGACCGTACAACTCCCACATCTTCCTCTTTAACATTCTCATCAGCCTCAGTCACCACTGCCCTGATTCTCCTGGCTGTTTCCAGATCAGAAACGAGTATTCCTCCACCAGTCAAATACTCCGGAGATCCCGACAGCTGCAGGAACTTTATTGCCCAGTATGAGCTGACTTTCCAAGCCTAGTTTGACATTATTGAGGACAGTGGCACTCCACAGCCCATTCTTCCTCACTCGTGCATGCCTGCCCTGGTGATCTGGGGAATAGAAGCTGAGGTGAAGACTGTCCAACAGTCAGTTCCTGGCCCATTCTGGGAACCTCCCAACTGGCTGTTTATCCCTGCCATGGTACACCACTGAGAGTGTCGTAGTGAGCTCACCCTTCCCATCTGGCTGGCCACAATGGACACTGGAATTTATCAAGAGACAATTTTGGTGGCCCTCTATATCCCAGGATGTCGACGACTTTGTCTCTGCCTGTCTCACTTGTGCTAGTTTGCTCTGCCTACTGCCTGTGCCTCAGCTCCCCGGTCCCAGCTCTCGGTGAATTTCATCACTGGTTTGCCTCTCTCCAATGGAAACACTACCATTCTGGTAGTTGTGGAGGGGTTCTCCAAAGCTGCCCACTTCATTGCTTTCTCCAATCTCTCATTAGCTCATGAATCAGTCACCCTCAGTTCTGCGAATGTTCCGGCTGCCTTCCCTCAGGACATAGCGTCTGATGGAGGACCTCAACTCACATCATGTTTTTGGAAGGCTTTCTGTTCTCTTTCGGGAGCCACAGCCGGGCTCTCCTCAGGTCTTCACCTCAAATCTTATGGCCAGACTGAAAGAGTGGATCAGGAGCTGGAGACAATCCAGCACTTCTTTGTCTCTTCCAATCTTCATCAAAACATAAACCAGGAAACTATAGGCCTGTGAGTTTGACATCGGTTGTGGGAAGGTATTCTAAGGGACCGGATATATAAGTATTTGGATAGAGGTGGACTGATTAAGGATAGTCAGCACGGCTTTTTGTGCAGTTGACCATGTCTAATCATCCTTATAGAGTTTTCTGAGGAAGTTACCAGGAAAGTTAATGAAGGCAAGGCTGTGGATGTTGTCTACAAGGACCTTAGTAAGGTATTTGACAAGGTCCCACATGGGAGGCTGTCCAGGAAGGTTCATTTGCTTGGCATTCAGGATGAAGAAGTAAATTGGATTAGACATTGGCTCGATGGGAGAAGACAGAAAGTGGTAAAGAAGGCCTCTCTGAGTGGAGGCCTGTGACTAGTGGTGTGCCACAGGGATCAGTGCTGGGTCCATTGTTGTTTGTCATCTATATCAATGATCTGGATGATAATGTGGTTAACTGGATCAGAAAATTTGTGGATGACACCAAGATTGGGGGTGTAGCAGACAGGGAGGAAGACTACCATGGCTTGCAGATGGAATTTAGTGCAGACAAGAGCGAGGTTTTGCACTTTGGTAGGACCAACCAGGATAGGCCTTACACTGACGGGGTGATAGAAACAAAGGGATCTGGGAACACGTCCATTATTCATTGAAAGTGGCATCATAGGTAGATAGGGTTGTAAAGAAAGTTTGGCCTTCATAAATCAACGTATCGAGTATAGAAGAGGTTGAAACTGTACAAGGCATTGGTGAGGCCTAACTTGGAGCATTGTGTGCAGTTTTGGCTACCTACCTAGAGGAAAGATGTAAACAAGGTTGAAAGAGTGCAGGATGTTGCTGGGTCTGGAGGACCTGAGTTAGAAGTAAAGATTGAATAGGCTAGAACATAGAAGACTGAGAAGAGATTTGATAGAGGTATACAGAATTATGAGGGGTATAGGCAGGATAAATGCAGATAAGCCTTTTCCACTGAGGTTGGATGAGACTACAACCAGGGGTAGTGGGTTAATGGTGAAAGGTGAGAAATCCAATGGGAGCATGAGGGGAAACTCCTTCACTCAGCGGGTCATGAGAATGTGAAATTAGCTGCCAGCAAAAGTGGTGCATGTGAGCTTGATTTCAATGTTTAAGAAATGTTTGGATAGGTACATGGATGGTAAGGATATGGAGGGCTATGACAGGCAGGTTGATGGCAGTAGGCAGCCTAAATGGTTCCAGTATAGACCAGATGGGCCAAAGGGCCTGTTTCTGTGTTGTACTTCTCTATGACTCCATAGCCCCTCTGCCTGGAGCTGCCAATTTTTGGGGCAGAGTTTGTCATCAATTACCTCCAGTCTCCTCCATTAACATACCTTCCTTTGAATTCCAAAGAATTCCAGCCACCACTCTTCCCTGACCAACGGATTGACTTGAGATTTCCTGCTGCTGAACAGCTGGTCCAATGCTACAAGTGCACATTGAGACAGATCAGGGCTTCTCTGCAGCACACTCAGAAAAACATGCCTGACAGGCTGAGCAGCTCTGCCAGGACGTGAGGCAGGGGATGAAGTCTGCTTGGCATCTAGGGATCTTCCTTTGAAAGTTGAGATTTGCATGTTGGTTCCACTCATAATGGAGAAGGCTACCAACAAGATTGCACCGACCATCATCAATGAGGATCCATCCAGTGTTTTATGCTTCCTACCTTGGGGGACTTCCTTCCCCCTGGCTCCAATCACCACCCCACTCCCACCTCCTCCCCACTCGGTGGATGGGTCTCGGGTCTATTCTATAGTGCTTCCTGGCGTCTCGTTGAGTGTGGGCCAGCATCTCGAGGATTGGGAGGAGCTCCTGCACCAGAGAAAGTTTCTGGGTTCAGGCTCATGACATTCTGGACAAGTTACTTCCAGCTGTGCCCAGGGAGGGGGCTCTGTCACAGCCAGGGACACTGTTGTGGAGTCTGGGAGCCCTCGTAGGGGTCAGAAATCACACTTTCAGCCAATTAGTGTTCCTCTGTTGCATTTGCTTCCTTTCATATCAGTATTAGTCAAGTCTTCTTTCTTTTTTTTTCAATCTTTTTATTAAATTTCATATATAAAGAAAAACATAACATAATATTAAATAGGTTATAAATGCACTAGGCTTGAAGTTAAATTAGTAATAAGATAACAATATCTTATTAAAATATCAGCAAAAAAATCGTACAATAATCAATCAAACCTATATTGATTATACATGAAAAAGAATAATCACCAAAAGAAAAAAAAAGAAAAAAAATATAAAAATGCAAGAAAAAATGTATATTTAAAAAAAATAAACCTAAACTAACATGGGCAATAAGAACAGTTTATACGTACATGATAGTGTCAAGAACTCTGGAACTCCATACCAGAACAAGAATAAAAAGAGAAAAGGTCTGGAAGAGGCCAAATTAATTCATATGAAAGTGTCGAATGAGTCAAGTCTTGATTAAAGCACAGCAACAGCCACGGTCCCAGTTTAATTTAGTCCGCATTCTGGGAAGGGAAATTACAACTTCGATTTACACTGTAAAGTACTGGCATTAGTTTAGTATGAAGTTATTGCTTCCAAGCTGCAGTGATGGCGTTAGAGTTTAGCTTAAGAATTTTAGTCAGTGGCCCTGTTGGCATAGTGTTCATTATTTTTCCTTTTGTTTTCTTATTAAAACTCAATGACCTGCTCATTTTACGTGTGTATCTCTCCCTCTGCACTGGAGTTGACATTGAACATTGAGTCAACAAGAGTCAGTGATAACACTAGGACGGAAGTTGTCCTTGCGACTGATAGTACATGTCTGCAAGTTTTTGTATCTTCTGCCTGATGAGATGGGTGAAAAAAGAGAACGCCTGGGGTGGATGGGGACTTTGATTATACTGGCTGCTTTACCAAAATAGCAAGATGTGTTATCCATGAAGGCCAGACTGGTTCCTGTGATGTACTGAGCTGCATTTACAATTCTCTGCAGTTTCCTGCAGTCACGTGCAGCACAGTTGCCATGCCAAGCCATCTTGCATCCAGATAGAATGCATCTCGAAGGTGCATCAATACAAATTGGTAAGAGAAGACAGAGACTTGCTGAATTTCTTTAGCCTCCTGAGGAACTAGAGACATTGGTGAGGGTTTTTGGCTGTGACATCATCGTGGTTGAACATGGACAGGCCATCGGCAACGTTCACACAAGGAAACTTGAAGCTCTCAAGTTCTTAAAGTTCTTCCAGAACAACCCATTTAATGGCCCTTTGCTCTGTATCCCTATCTCCTAGCTCCATCCCTGCTTTCATGTATCTCTGAATCCAAGCTATTTGTTTCAGCTCCTGGCTTCACGTATCGAACCGGCTGACTCCATACTTATCCATCTTGGGGAGCTGAGTCTTCCCATCTCCTGATTATGTGTTTCTTTCTACTGCTGGTCCCGGCCTTGAAACTCTGTAACAGCTACACCACACACAGATGCCATGTAACTGGGGAATGTGCACCGGGTGACCACAACTCCAATTAAGCAGCAGTCAAGAATTCTTCTGATGATCTTGCAGTTTAATTCAGCCAAGTTTAGCTTGGATCTCAGGACTGATGGGAAGCTGGCATGGAGCCGCAGCTTTACTGCTTAAACAAATATTCAGCAAATTGTTGGGTCGGCAGAAAAAGAATTGGTTTCTTTTCTCTTGGTGGTTTCTGTATTTTAACCTAATTCCATCCAGCACTGACTTACATTGGAACATAATGTATAAAACGTTACAGCACAGTACAGGCCCTTCTGCCCACAATATGCTGACCTTTTAACCTACTCCATCAATCTAACCCTTCTGACCCACATAGCCCTCCATTGTTCTATCATCCATGTGTTCATCTAAGATTCTCTTAAACACACCCTACCACCAACTGACAGGGTGATTTATACACTCACTGATCTCTGTGTTAGAAAGATAGAAACATAGAAACTAGGTGCAGGAGTAAGCCGTTCTGCCCTTTGAGCCTGCACCGCCATTCAGTATGATCATGGCTGATCATCCAACTCAGAACTCTGTACCTGCTTTCTCTCCATATCCCCTGATCCCTTTAGCCACAAGGGCCATATCTAACTTCCTCTTAAATATAGCCAATGAACCGGCCTCAACTGTTTCCTGTGGCAGAGAATTCCACAGATTTACCACTCTCTGTGTGAAGAAGTTTTTCCTCATCTCGGTCCTAAAAGGCTTCCCCTTTATCCTTAAACTGTGACCCCTCGTTCTGGACTTCCCCAAAATCGGAAACGATCTTCCTGCATCTAGCCTGTCCAATCCCTTTAGAATTTTATACGTTTCAATAAGATCCCCCCTCAGTCTTCTAAATTCCAGTGAGTATAAGCCTAGTCGATCCAGTCTTTCTTCATATGAAAGCCCTGCCATCCCAGGAATCAATCTGGTGAACCTTCTCTGTACTCCTTCTATGGCAAGAATGTCTTCCCTCAGATTAGGGAACCAAAACTGCACACAATATTCTAGGGGCGGTCTCACCAAGGCCTTGTACAACTGCAGTAGATCCTCCCTGCTCCTGTACTCAAATCCTTTTGCTATGAATGCCAACATACCTTTTGCCTTTTTCACCGCCTGCTGTACCTGCATGCCCACCAGGTTAAAAAAATATATCTTACATCCCCCTAGGGTTTCCACAAATAACCTTAAAATTATGCCCCCTTGTAATAGCCATCTCCATTCTGGGAAAACGTCTCTGGCTGTCCACTAGATCCATGCCTATCATCATCTCCTACACATCTATAAACTCATCTCTCATCTGCCTTCACTCCAAAAAGGAAAGCCCTACCTCACTCAACCTTTCTTCATAAGGACACATCCTTGTAAATCTTCCCTGGATCTTCTCTGAAGTTTCCACATCCTGCCTACAATGAGGCGACCAGAACTGAACATAACATTCCAAGTGTGGTCTAACCAGGATTATGGAACAGCAACATTAACTCAGAGCACTTAAACTGAATCCCCTGACAAATGAAGGGTAGCACATGATATGCCATCCTAGCAAATAAGATAGAGGTCGACATCCCTTCCCTAAAGTAGGAAAGCATAGTGAAGAAAAAAAACACAATGTTCATTCTTCTTAAACTTATTTTCTTTTAAAGTTGCTTTCATCTCTGTGACATATAGTAACTCCAAGAAAAAAAGTTAAAATCAGTGCCATAGAAGGCTCCTTTCAACAATTCTCCAGCCAAACTGTGTTAAGATTTATCTTCTTAATTCATACATTACTTATGCTCATCCCAATTTTCCATTTTATTTGAACATCATCTGAAGATGATAATGGAAGCCAGCACTGTAAATGGATTCTGAAATATCAATGCACTGTGTACAGTTAGATTTGTGAGGCCTGTCAATCTACATGCAAAGAACAATAAATTTGAACTGTTGATCCATCTAGTCAGCTTAGGATGTTAAGTGGTGGAGCAGATGATGAGATGCCCCTACATTGACTTCACTACACCCAGAATATTTAATGCTGGATCCAAGTCAAGCATGTGCTATTATCTGAGGTCTATCAAATCCATGTTAAGGCAGAATTGATATCTTGATATAAAAATCTTGAACAGCGTACACAAAATGCAGGGACATCTCAGCTGGTCAGGCACCATCTATGGAGGAGAATGAGCAGTCGACGTTTTATGCCACGACCCTACATCAGGATCTTGGGCCAAATCCTAAAAGCTTGAAATATCAACGGTTTACTTCTCTCCATAGATGCTACCTGACCTGCTGTGTTCCTCCAGCATTTTGTGTATGCTGCTCAAGATTTCCAGTAATGCAGAAGCTCTTGTATTAAAGTATCCACATATGTCTGCTCCACTATTGAATCTCACTTGTGCTGTCACCTTCGGATATCTTGAACTCGTAAATGCAGCATGTACATATTTGTATGAGACCTCAAACTCGCAACGTCAACTCTTTGGTCCCCTCCATGGATGCTGCTGACCTGCTGAGTTCTCTAGCATTCTGTGTGTGTTGCTCAATATTTCTAGCATCTGCAGAATCGCTTGTGTTAATGTCACAATCTCCCTGTTCAAAACGATGTAAAATCCCAATCCATGGAGAATGGACATGGCCATCTGGATCTTACATTCATGACAGCCACGGCTGGAGTATCTGGCACAACCCCACTGATCTAAATGGGGTCACAAGAGACTGCATATGCTGGGACCTGGAGCCAAAACCAGACTGCTGGAGGAACTCTGCAAGTCAGGCAGATCTCGAGTCAAAGAGATAATCTACATTTCAGGTCAGTGCCTGCATCAGAACTTGATCAGAATCAGATTTAATATCACTGCCGTATATCCTAAAATTTGTTTTTTTTGCAGCAACAGTGCATTGCAATACATAATTAAAAAAAAGACCAATAAATTACAATAAGAAAGTAGTGCAAAAAAAGTGAACCAAAAATCAGCGACGTAGTGATCATGGGTTCATTACCCATTCAGAAAATGATGGCAGAGGGGAAGAAGCCGTCCCTGAAACACTGAGTATCTGTCTTCAGGCTCCAGTCCCTCCTTCCTGATTGTAGCAATGAGAGGAGGGCATGTCCTGGGTGATGGGGGTCCTTAATGATGGATACCACTTTTCTGAGGCTTAAAAAAAGTAATGCCTCAAAAAGGAGCATCCATCATCAACTTAAAAGAGCACTCGATCCTGTGGAATCTATTGCCCAGCGATGGACCTGGCTGAGTTTACAACTTTCTGCAGCTTTGTCCTATCCTGCGCAGTGGCCCAGGATATGCTGACAGCCAGGAACTTGAAGCTGCTCACCGTTTCTGTTTCCTATGCCTCGATGAGAACTGTGTTCCCTCAGCTTACCCTTCATGAAGTGCACAATCAATTCCTTGTCCTTAGTGGTGCTGAGTGCAAAGTTATCATTGGGATGGGAAACAGCTTCTTCTCTCAGGCTATTAGACTTCTGAACTCCCGGCCACATCACATTTGAAGTGTCTCTGGAGTATTTGTACTGTGCCCTACACCATTTAATTTATACACTTTGTTTATCTATGCATAATTCATTTGTAGATTTAATTCTTACTTTCCTATGTTATTGTGTCTTTTATGTGTGTTATGTGTACTACTGTTCTTCACACCCTGGTCCAGAGAATCATTGTCTCGCTTGGCAGTATACTTGTTAATGACTTGACTTTAATAAACTTGACTTGACCACTCAAACAGCTGATCTGTCTCTCCCCTGTACACTTCTTGTCATCCTCTGAAATTCTGCCTACTACAGCTGTGCCTTTGACAAATTTTCATGGTGTTTGAGCTATTGTGGATGTAGAGAGAGTAGAACAGTGAGAAAAGTACACATTCCTAAGGTTCACCAGTGATGATCGTCAGCGAGGGGGGGAAATGTTATTTTGATCTGCACAGACAGTGATGTGAATCATGACTGAATTCATCAGCAATTCCTTTACCTCCACAACTACTGATTGACTCAGCAAGGTCCTCCAGCAATTTGTTTCTTTTTCAAAATCTAAATTGGGTCATTATTCTTCAATAATAAGATAATAAACTTTCCTTCAATAAGGAAGGTTTTAAAATGTAACACTCATAATATTTGGATTGGCAAGGCTTAAAGGTTATGGACCAAACACTGACAAATTGAACTAGCACAGATGGAGCATCTTGATTCGCAAACCTCTATGACTCTATCTTCTTTAATTAATTTACAGCAATTTTATCTAATTTTAAATAAAACTAGCTTAATTTTATTTTTAAAATTGGTAATGATCTATATTGTTAATAACTAGGTTGCATTTTCCAACCTAAATCTTTGAGGAAAGTGCGCTGACCTGGTCTGGGAGGAATGAATCAGAGTTTTGGAAAGCACAGGGCAAGGTAATGGATCTGGAATGAGAATTGCCAACTTCTGGTTGAAGTTAGTGCTAAGTCAGTTTGTTATTAACTGGGAATAAAATTCAAAGCATCGAATTGCATTTGAGAAAAAAGAGGAAAACTCCAAGAAGTTCTTGCTGATTCTCATGCTTGTTGATTGAAGGATGAAATCACTGGTGATCCAACATTACTTGCAATCTAAATATCCCAGCCTTTGCATACTTGTTGCAACGAGTGTCTAACTACTGCTTGAGTAGTGGTATTGGAGCCAATCCAAGACTACCAAGGGAAAGAATCTTTGAAGACCATGACTTAAAGGTCCAACAAATCTTTGCTCTATAGAGCAGTCATCCTTCCTACATTACTGTAGGAACATGGACCCCATACAGTAGGCATCTGAAAGACCTGGAACAATACCACCAAAGATCCTTATGGAAGGTTTTGAGGATCAGCTGGAAGGACAGACGTACTAACACCAGTGTACTGGAGCAGGTCGACAGGCACAGCATCTTCACAACAAAGCAACACCAACTTCAATGGACAGGTCAAGTCACCTGGATACCCAACTCACGAATCCTCAAAGAGTTCCCTTACTCCCAGTTGAAGGATGTTAAGTGAGCCCTGGCGGGCAAAGGAGATGTTTCAAAGATAACATCACTATCAGCCTGAAAAATTCAAGGTTTTATCTAAAAACTGGGAAGACATTGCACTCAATAGTGTTATGTGTGATGAGAAAGCCATGGGGAGATGGGGTCCAGAGTTGACCCCCGTGAACTATGCTGTTAACGAGAGAGAGAGATAAAGCGGGGGAGAGGTGCCATGCTACACGTGCTGATAATGAGAGAGACACAAGGATTTAAAATTATGGCTTCTTCACTGATTGTTGACTTTACATCCAAGGACTCTGCCTGCTTGTGTGAATCCTTGCTGACACAGCAGAGTGATGCCAGGTGCCTGCTGAGACAAGAGGGAGTGAACAGTTTGATGGACATGATCAGTTGATGGATGGCTGATACCCCAGCTGGGGAGATAAAAGATGAAGACTGCTAAGACACAGGCAGACACACCACTGGACACTGAAAGAGTGTTGTGCACCCACAGGGGGCTTGGAGGATCGATTCAGGGGGAATCGGTCTGAAGCTCACAGTTGTGTGAAACCAGGCCGGTGGGGGCTTGTGTGTGTGTCCATCCTCACCTGGGTGATGAGCCCACCACTGAAGAACGTTCTGGCTTGGAACGGAGGGGTCATAATTGATGACCACAACAGTACAACGGAACAAGAAGACAATGGAAGGTTTGCCTGCTGCAGCTGTCTCTCTCTCTCTCTCTCTCTCTCTCATGTCACAACAGCAACTACCTCAACCCAAACTGAACTGAACTGAACTCTGCATTATTTTAAGACTATTCATTTACCCCTAGACTATGAGAGAGCTTGGTTTTGATTCTTATTCCTACACTTCTGTATTTATCTTTGCTAACCTGTTTTATATGTATATTTGCATTTTTTATACCGTATTACTTAGTTTACTAATAAACACCTTTAGTTACAGTACCACCAGACTCCAACGTATCATTCCATTTCTGCTGGTTTGGTAACCTGGTCATGGGGTACGTGACAATAGGTACACTTTGAGGAAAACTGTTCAAGAGGAAATATACTACATGAATATGACCTCTGCTATCCCTCAGAGAACAAGCAGCAGCTGCGAAAGAAGAGACTGAAAAGTCAAAACACCCAACCACTAACCATACCCACCACTTACTCTTGCCCATTCTGTCCTAGGATAAGACCATGAGACACAGGAGCAGAATTAGGCCATTCAGTCCATTGAGTCAGCACCACCATTCCATTATGGCTTATTTATAATAACCATATAACAATTACAGCATGGAAACAGGCCATCTCAACCCTCCTAGTCCATGCTGAATACTTCTCTCACCTAGTCCCACTGACCTGCTCTCAGCCCATAACCATCCATTCCTTTCCTGTCCATATACCTATCCAATTTTTTTTTTGAATGACAAAATTGAACCTGCCTCTACCACTTCTACAGGAAGCTCATTCCACACAGCTACCACACTCTGAGTAAAGAAATTCCCCCTTGTGTTACCCCTAAACTTTTGCCCCTTAACTCTCAACTCATGTCCTCTTGTTTGAATCTCCCTTACTCTCAATGGAAAAAGCCTATCCACGTCAGCTCTATCTATCCCCCTCATAATTTTAAATACCTTTATCAAGTCCTCCTTCAACCTTCTACACTCCAAAGAATAAAGACCTAACTTGTTCAACCTGTCTCTGTAACTTAGGAGATGAAACCCAGGTAACATTCTAGTAAATCTCCTCTGCACACTCTCTATTTTGTTGAATTATCTTTCCTATAATTCGATGACCAGAACTGTACACAATACTCCAAATTTGGCCTCACCAATGCCTTGTACAATTTTAACATCCTATACTCAATGCTCTGATTTATAAAAGCAGAATACCAAAAGCTTTCTTCACCACCCTATCTACATGAGGTAGTTCCACCTTCAGGGAACTATGCACCATTATTCCTGGATCACTCTGTTCTACTGCATTCCTCAATGCCCTACTATTTACCATGTCTATCTTATTTCGATTAGTCCTACCAAAATGTAGCACCTCACACTTATCAGCATTAAACTCCATCTGCCATCTTTCAGCCAACTCTTCTAACTGGCCTAAATCTCTCTGCAAGCTTTGAAAACCTACTTCATTATCCGCAACGCCACCTATCTTAGTATCATCTGCATACTTACTAATCCAATTTACCATCCCATCATCCAGATCATCAATGTATATGACAACATTGGACCCAGTACGGATTCCTGAGGCACACCACTAGTCACCGGCCTCCAACCTGACAAACAGTTATCCACCACTACTCCCTGGCATCTCCCATCCAGCCACTGTTGAATCCATTTTACTACTTCAATATTAATACCTAACAATTGAACCTTCCTAACAAACCTTCCATGTGGAACCTTGTCAAAGGCCTTACTGAAGTCCATATAGATAACACCCACTGTTTTGCCCTCGTCAACTTTCCTAGTAACCTCTTCAAAAAATTCAATAAGATTTGTCAAACATGACCTTCCACACACAAATCCATGTTGATGGTTGTTAATCAGAGCCTGTCTATCCAGATAGTTATATATATTATCTCTAAGAATACTTTCCATTAATTTACCCACCACTAATGTTAAACTTACAGGCCGATAATTGCTAGGTTTACTCTTAGAACCCATTTTAAACAATGGAACCACATGAGCAATATGCCAATCCTCTGGCACCATCCCCATTTCTAATGACATTTGAAATATTTCTGTCAGAGCCCCTGCTATTTCTACACTAACTTCCCTCAAGTTCCTAGGGAATATCCTGTCAGGATCTGGAGATGTATCCACTTTTATATTCTTTAAAAGCGCCAGTACTACCTCTTCTTTAATCATCATAGTTTCCATAACTACCCTACTTGTTTCCCTTACCTTACAGAATTCAATATCCTTCTCCTTAGTGAATACTGAAGAAAATAAATTGTTCAAAATCTCCCCCATCTCTTTTGGCTCCACACATAGCTGTCTGATTCTCTAAGCGACCAATTTTATCCCTCACTATCCTTTTGCTATTAATATAACTATAGGAACCCTTTGGATTTATTTTCACCTTACTTGCCAAAGCAACCTCATATCTTCTTTTAGCTTTTCTAATTTCTTTCTTAAGATTCTTTTTACATTATTTATATTCCTCAAGCACCTCATTTACTCCATGCTGCCTATATTTATTGTAGATATCTCTCTTTTTCCCAAACCAAGTTTCCAATATCCCTTGTAAACCATGGCTCTCTCAAACTTTTAATCTTTCCTTTCAACCTAACAGGAACATAAAGATTCTGTACCCTAAAAATTTCACCTTTAAATGACCTCCATTTCTCTATTACATCCTTCCCATAAAACAATTTGTCCCAATCCACTCCTTCTAAATCCTTTCGCATCTCCTTAAAGTTAGCCTTTCTCCAATCAAATTCCAGTCCTATCCTTCTCCATAATTATATTGAAACTAATGGCATTGTGATCACTGGACCTGAAGTGCTCCCCAACACATACCTCCGTCACCTGACCTGATTTATCATTGCTCTCAAACCCATTCTCCTACTTTCTACTCATAGCCTTTGATGTCCTGATTAATCAAGAACCTAACAACATCCCCATTAAATATTAAAATTGACGGTCTGGGTAGTCGTCTGTAGCAATGAATTCCACAGATTCACCACCCTCTGGCTAAAGAAATTTTTTCACATGTTTGTTTTAAATGGATGCTCCTCAATTCTGAGGCTGTGCCCTTTGGTCCTAGGCTCCCCAGCTACCAGAAACATCCTCTCCACATCCACTCTATCCAGATATTTCAACATGCGATAGGTTTTAATGAGATCTCTCCCAATTCTTCTAAATTCTTGCGAGTACAGGCCCAGAGCAATCAAATGCTCCTCATATGTTCATCCTTTCATGATAATGATCATTCTTATAAACCCCTTCTGGACTCTCTCCAATACCAACACATTTTTTTCGAAAGGGCTCAAAACTGTTCACAACGCTCCAAGTGTGGTCTGTCCAATGCCTTATAAAACCTCAGAATTACATCCTTGCTATTGTATTCTAGTCCCCTCAAAGTGAATGCAAACATTACATTTACCTTCCTTACCACCGACTTAACCGGCAAGTTAACCTTTAGGAATCCTACATGAGGAATCACATGTCCCTTTGCACCTCTGATTTTTGCATTTTCTCCCCATTTAGAAAATAGTCTGCACCTTTATTTCTTCTGCCAAAGTGCATGACCATGCACTTCCCGACACCACATTCCATCTGCTGCATGCACGCTGGACATTCTGGCTTCTCCCTTCTCCCACCAGGCAGAAGATACAAAATCCTGAAAACACATACCACCTGGTTCGAGGGCAGCTTCTAGCCTACTGTCATTAGACTCTATATAACCTCTTGTACAATATGATGGACTGCAGAGGATTTTGGCCACCTGGAACGGGTAACTACCTTTGCGAGACTATAGAATAGCACGTCTGATTTGCTTAATGCCTGGATCAGCAGAGAATCATAGTGCTGCCCCATAGCCTACTACTGTAAACACAAGACTACATGGTACTGCCCTCTAACCTACTGCTGTACACCACGAGGCTACAGGATTTAAATTGTGGAAGAAAATCCTGAATAAAGGGTTAAAATATCTGAGGCTACGTTCACACTAGACCTGATAGTTTTGAAAACACTGGTTTCATGTAAGAATGATAGGTGTCCACACCAAGCGTTTTTGAAAATATCTCCGTCCACATTAAAACGGATATTTGGGCAAATCTCCTCCTGCTGGGTATGTGCAGGATGCATCCACCGAAAACAAGCAACATGTTTGGTGTCGAATCTTGCCGTGAAAGTCTTGGTGCTCGTTTGTCCAGTTACAGACTAGAAAAACTTAATTGCCAAATGACAGGCAGCTGTTCGCTCTTGCGCAGGAGGACTTAAAATAAAAAAAAACAATTACTGGAGTGTATGGAGGCAATTCACGGACAGTATGACCCAGCTGACTATGAACATTGAAAAACTGACCAACTCTGTTGCATTAAGAAAGCATCTTGTTAAATATATAAATCATGTCTGAATCAGTGTTATCTTGTATTTCCATACAATGTTACATTAGGCTGTTACACATCTATTGTCAGAGAAGTACTTGCATAAATAGGTAAACCACCTTCATACAAGCAAGGACAGAAAACAGGGAAAAGTGAGTAAACTTATTTATTCAGTAAGTTATGGGTCAAAGTATTTGGTTTTCTGGCTCTTCTGGCTTCAGTCTTGTTGCCGTCTGTTCTGAAATTGTTAGGTTGCGTTCAAGAAAACAATAAAATGGTGCGCTGCCGTCACCATCTGTTCCAGCACGTCATGACAGCATTTTTGGATTTCTCCAGTTACCCCGTCCACACTGCTCTGCCCAATCCAGCATTTTCAAATTTATAAACTCTGGAGGGTGTTTTAGAAAAGCTCCGTTTTCGGGGGAGGAAAATGCCATTTCAGTGTGGACGGAGGGTCAAAACGAAGAGAAAAAGCTTCGGGTACAGATTTATCCGGTCCAGTGTGGACATAGCCTAAGTTGTTAACATCCTGCAATTTCCTTTAATTAGCAATATGCCTAGTGCTGATCTTAGTGCACAACACAGCAGCATAAACAAGGTGGAGACAGTGAAGGTCATAAATTGTAGGGAGGACCCAGTGGGCTGTCAAGTTCCTGACAATTAATTAGTGTGTATGGTACTGACATATAAAACAGATTATACTTTTTTACTTTAATGACTTACTGAATCTAAGGATTTATTGAAACTTCTTTATACCGTAAATAAAGACTCACCATTCGGCTGGGCTCTCAGTACGTTTGCAATAATATATCTTAGTTGCAAGGATGTTCTGACAGCTTATCTCTGTTGTGGGCAGAAAAGAGACTGTCTCTGGCTTTTTTGTGGGAATTGATAAGACTTTTTTAAACTTTGACCGATGTAATTGACTTTCTGTGTGCATGTATAAAAAAGGCTGTGACTATTGTTCTTTGGAAGACTTGACCATCGCACCATTAGCAAGTCATTCTTCCCTTATTCATGAATAAAGTATTCTCTACTCACATCGAAGTCTGTTTCCAATTTATCAGTGACCAACTTTAATTGAAATTCCTTAGCAAATCCATTTCCCTAATATGGATTCTTGGCCTCATAATCTCCAGTATCTCGTTATGACCTTGTTCTTTATCAGTTCCCTGCATACATTTTTTCGGTAGCTTTTACACTTCATTCTACATTTTTAAAAATAGTTTTACCTTGTTCTACTTCAGTGCACTCTGTAATGATCTATTGTGTATTGATGGTGTGCAAGACAAGATTTTCATGTATCTCAGTATATGTGACATAAATAAACTAGTTCCAATTCTGATCCCAAATTGTAGTCCAAGTGGAGAAGCATGGAAGCCTGCTTCATTCTGCCATGTCTCTTATAACAGTAACTTCCATCCCTGACTGCATTCATGAAGCTATCTCCCTTTAACATATGCTTGCTAGCTTTAATCAGTGCTCTGTTTATACCAGTTGTTACCAAAGTGGACAGTATTGCCACTCCCCTGGGGGTGGTGCGAGTTTCTAAGGGAGTGCTCAGAACAAGGGTGCAACTGAGGGATTACAGGCTTAAGTTAAGAAGTAAATTACTTATTATAAGCATCTGGTTCTTTGTGCTTCATAATTGATTTACAATGATCACATAATCACCTCATCTCTTGCTAACCCAATGTTCTCTTAGACTTTGCTGGAAGAGCGTTAAAGTTGTTGAAAACCAATATGACACTTCTGTAATTGGCTTACTTTAAGAAACCTGGACTGAAGAAATTGTGTTAATTCCAGGCCTGGCTTGCTACTGAACTAAAGTGTTAGCTAATACAATTCCCATACTCTAATCATGCAGTGAAATAATTCCTATGAATTAGGGTGTGGCATTTAATGGGGTAAAGTTGATAATTTTCACTCGACCTCATTTGAATGTTCTTTGAGCATTTGAGGACAATACACTCTAATAAAGCAAACAAGAATTTGGCTTATTTTCAGTCACTGTGTGCAAACTTTCAGAAATGGAAAACAGTTCAAAACTGCTTGCTAGCATGTCACAAAGAAACAATGATAGTTTGTATGCTTCATACATTTCATTGCTCTTGGTTAATTCTGGAAAGCCCCAATCAATTGGAGAAGAACTTACTATGCCAGAAGTAAAACAGATGCTGAGAATGATTTTGCATATCTCACCAGAATGTGGAAGAAACATCATGCAACATACTTAGAACAACAGAATTGATTCTGCAGATGGATGTCAACTTTGCCAGCCATTAAATCTTTATTTCTTGGTTATGTCTACCTCAAAAAGATGAGACCATGGTCCAAGAGTTGTTATTTGTAAAGGGACTAGAAACATATGAGAGGGTTGTCAATATTTCAAAGTGTTGAGCAATTGGGCACCATCAAATGGGGCATCAACAACGATAGGATGTCACTGTGGGGTGATTACTTTCTTGAAAAAAGCTGTCTCCAACATATTTAACATATTTACTATTCCATGTGTAAGACAACATCCGGTCTCAAAAAATCCAAATAATCAGCTGCATAAATCATTAAATATCATTAAATACTGTTAACACAATAGTAAATAAAATCAAGTTCCATGCTTTCAATTCTTGATTATTTCGAGAGCTTTGTATTGAGAATGATGAACAGTTTGAAAGCTTGCTGTTGCACATAGAAATCAGATAGATTTCATAAGGAAACTGCCTGAGACGATTTTGTGTACTTTTAAAAACTGAGATAAAGTTCTTTAAAGATTTGAATACTTCATTCAGTCAGTAATCAACCCAAGAATATCAGGTCTGACATTGCTTATTTGTCAGGACACTGCAGTTTATTTTCCATGTGTTTCTGATTACACTTTTTTTTGCTATTTGTGTGATTTGATCAAGATGCTTCGGCACAGAAAATGGCCCTGCAGCTGAGCCCTGCAGTCATTGACACAGTGCGAAACTAAACTGACTCAGTGTCTGTTGTTGCTCCTGAACCATTTTGTGGATCCTGCAGTTTGATGTTGAATATTCTGTGTGTTCTTCACTCACTTTTTGCTGTTTCCACGCTTTGTTCCTTTTTCACACGTTGGGTGTTTGATGTGTTCTTTAAATGTGTTCCATGGTGTTCTTTTGTTTCATGGCTGCCTGTGGGAGGATGAATGTTCAGTACGTATACTTTGTTAATAAATGAAATTTGAATTATTCTCAAAGTTTAATGAAATCTATCTTCTGTTGTAAGGAAATGATGTGAAACTTATCAAGTCAAGTCACTTTTATTGTCACTTCGATCATAACTGCTGGTACTGAACATAGTGAAAATGAGACGTTTTTTCAGGACCATGGTGTTACATGACACAATATCAAAACTAGACTGAACTATGTAAAAAACAACACAGAAAAAAACTACACTAGACTACAGACCTACCCAGGACTGCATAAAGTGCACATAACAGTGCAGGCATTACAATTGTAACACTTACCCAAAAGGCTGGTATATGTCTAGGGGAAACGGAGTTCCAGCAACTCACCAACCCACCTCCCGTCCACGCAGGTGCTGTGAGAATCGAGTTTATGCCTCGCGCCCGCCAACAGTATCAAACCCACAACAAATAGCATTATGAAATACACTTTAAAGAGTTTACTAAAATTAAAAGAATAGTAGGCAATACAATATATATATATAAGGAAAAAAACAAAAGGCGCCAACTTATCGAAGTTCAGTCTGTTTAGTGCACTTGTTGGAGCTCAATCAACGAACCAATCGACCCATCCGGCCGTCGCACCTGGGACCACCCTGGTGGTCTTACGAGCAGTCCAGCACGCGTCCACCTTCCTCGGCATCTTCCTTGGCTTCCCCCTCACACCAAAAAAACCCGTGAAAGCCCCTTCCCCAAGTTCCCAGCATCACACAATAACATTCCCCATTGATTAACAAATGAATGCAATTACCATATCAGCCATTCTAAAGCGAAACAACGGCGAGAGAAACACTTATCCAACAAAGAAGCATTCCTGCTCGTAACAAACCAAAGAAGCCATTTTGAGTAACATACACAGGACATTGTACACAATAAATAATAAACAATACAATAGGGCAGTAAAGTGTCAGTCCAGGCTCTGGGTATTGAGGAGTCTGACAGCTTGGGGGAAGAAACTGTTACATAGTCTGGTTGTGAGAGCACGAATGCTTCGGTGCCTTTTCCCAGATGGCAGGAGGGAGAAGGTTTTGTATGAGGGATGTGTGAGGTCCTTCATAATGCTGCTTGCTTTGCGGATGCAGTGTGTAGTGTAAATGCCCGTAATGGCAGAAAGAGAGACCCCGATGATCTTCTCAGCTGACCTCACTATCCGCTGCAGTGTCTTGTGATCTGAGATGGTGCAATTTCCGAACCAGGCAGTGATGCAGCTGCTCAGGATGCTCTCAATACAACCCCTGTAGAATGTGATGAGGATGGGGGTGGGAGATGGACTTTCCTCAGCCTTCACAGAAAGCAGAGATGCTGCTGGGCTTTCTTTGCTATGGAGCTGGTGTTGAGGGACCAGATAAGATTCTCCGCCAGGTGAACACCAAGAAATTTGGTGCTCTTAACGATCTCTACCGAGGAGCCATCGATGTCCAGCGGGGAGTGGTCACTCCGTGCCCTCCTGAAGTCAACAACCATCTCTTTTGTTCACATTAAGAGACAGGTTGTTGTCTCTGCACCAGTCTGTTAGCCGCTGAACCTCCTCTCTGTCAAAGGCAAACCAATTTTCTCCACATTTCAGTCCAAGCTAACCCCTTTTAAGTGCAGCATTTCAATTTCTGAGCCTCTCTGAATTGGAAGAGAAAGAAACAATACAGACGATGATTTTCAAATACACTATACTAACTGGGTGAGCTGCATAAAGATATGTCAGAGAGATCTTAGGATCTTCACTCATCTCAAATTCCACTGAACACTTGTAAAGAGGAATTAACAGGAAGGATGGAGAAAGAACTGATCTCACTACAAAATGACTTTGAGTTGAAGTTGAGGTTCGAAAAATAACATTGAGACTTTTGTTCGAAGAAAGAAATCTCTGGGCACTATCCTGCATAATGGAAAAAAGGACAAGCTGTTCTTTATTGCCTTTCCAACATTATATTTAGTTGAAGGCAGTTTCAAAGCAGTTGCCTAACTTCTATCAAAGCAATAAAACAGAAGGCAAGTTACTAAGAATCTGAGACTCCTTCTAAGTGACATTCAGCCTGACGTTGAGAAGCTAATATCTCTGCACCAAGCTCACCCAGCTCACAGAAAGGTGAAAAAGCCAAAAAGTAGTGAATAGTTGGACCATTCCAAAATTGTTGATGAAAAATATTTTTGCTGTAACTATATAAAGAAATAATTTCAGTTGTAGCATTAAGTAGATTTGAACAATTTTGGCAATTATTTTTCCCTGCTTTGAATTAGCATTTCCTGTTTTCTTTCACTGTGATTCATAAAACAAAATTCTTTATCATTTTTATGTAATGTCCAAAAGCGGGGGCTCTCTCAGGTTGTAGTCTGGAAGCCAATAAATCTGGTGGAAACTGCTGGTCTCTATTTTGTTGGCCATGCCATTATTCAGACTAGCAAGCAAAGTATTAAAGCTAATAGAAAGTTCAGTTAGTGTTGATTAAATGCTGAAATTAATGGCTGCACAAACACTGCTCATGGCCCGCTCAATGTCCAAAAGGAGCTCATCTGCCATCTGCGCCGATAGGTCATAGAGTCATAGAGCACTGCAGCACCGAAACAGGCCCTTTGGTCCATTCAGTCTATGCTGAACTATTATTCTGCCTGGTCCTTTAACCTGCACCTGAACCATAGCCCTTCAAACCCCTCTCATCCATTTACTGGAGTTAAGCAATTTTGTCTTAAATGCTGAAATTGAACCCACATGCACCACTTCCACTAGCAGCTCATTCCACACTCCCATCACCCTTGACAGAAGTTCCCCCTCAGCTTCTCTCTAAATATCTCACCTTTCACATTTAATATATGACTGCACTTCTAGTCTCACCTAATCTTGATGGAAAAAGCCTGCTTGTATTTACCTTATCTGTACTCCTCATAATTTTGTAAACCTCTATCAAATCCCTCCATCCCCTCATTCTCCTAGGCTCCCGGAATAAAGTCCTAAGCCATTCAACTTTTCCCTATAACTTTTGCTCACAAGTCCCGGTAACATACTTGCAAATTTTCTCTGTATTCTTTCAAACCTATTGATACCTGGCATGCAGGTTGGTGACCAGAAATGCACACAATATTCTAAAATAGGCCTCACCAACATCTTATGCAACTTCAACATAACATCGCATCTCCTTTACTCAATACTTTGATTTATGAAGACCATTGTGCCAAACTCTGTCTTTACGACCCCCATCTACTTCTGAATGTGGGAGGAAACAGGAGCACCCGGAGAGACCCCACGCATTCTTGGGGCAAACATATAGACTTTTTAATGACAGCCCTGGAAATTGAACTCTGACCTTACAGCTGGAGCTGTAAAGCATTATGCTGACCACTGTGCTACCATTCCTCCCTAGAGGAGGGCAAATTAGCAGATGCCAAACGTTCTCTTGCAAACTTTACTGGAGTACAATAAAGCTGGTGAAATTTAGGAAGTATTAAAGCAGTTAGAGAGCTAGTCACTTTGGAAGTTTAGCCAAGGAACAAAAAGTTCTTTCCTGCTTTACTGTGTTAGCGAAAGACATTTGTCTGTCTCTGGGGAGTAAATTCAGGAGACCACTCAAGCTCATTGGTCTTTCAGTGGGATTTGGCATGGAGGTGGTATAACCGGCAATGTCGAACGAGGTAAAAAGTTCCCAGCTGATTTGGAATTTGTAAGTTCATTAATTTCAGTCCACTCTTTTCTGTATTGAATGCTTGAAGGTAAAGTTGAAGACTTAGCAAGTCCAAAGTGCTCCAAAGTAGAGGTTTCCAATCTGGTGCAGTACACAGGAGGGTCAACACCAATAGAGGTGCTGTCTTCAAAATGAAATCCCATCTGATAAAACACCACGTGGCACTTCTTGGAAGAGAAATGGGGAGCTAGAGCACTATTGATCCTTCACCTAGTATCGCCAGCAGAACTAGCATCAGATTTCTGTAAGTTCCATGAAACCATAAACACTACCTCAATTTTTTTGCTCTCCTTTTAGCACTACTTATTTATATATCTATCTATCTATTTCTTATTGTAATTTGTAATATATTTTATGTATTCTCCTGTACTGCTGCTGAACAGCAGCAAATTTCATGGCACGTGCCAGTGACAAAAACACCGCCATGGTCGGTCCCAAGCCGGGCTGCAAAAGGAGGAGGGTTGGACATGGAGCTAGCAACCATATCCCATAAATACCCAGAGCTACAGAAACACCAAAAGAAACTCCGAAGACCTCATCCCTTGGAGAGGAAGGATCTTCAAAAATGGACAACACCTATGGATAAATTGAAACATACAAAAAAGCTGGACGAACTCAGCAGGTCGGGCAGCATCCGGGTTGACTGCTTTTTTCAACGGATGCTGCCCAACCTGCTGATTTCATCCAACTTTTTTGTACATTTTGATTTGACCACAGCATCTGCAGTGTACTTTCTGGATAAATTGAAGAACTGGCCTAGGGTAGAGGACTCTAGCAAGCTGCTGTCATCTGCCTATACACCAGTAGGGGTGATGGGGCTTAAGAAGAAGAAGGTGTCAGTGATAATAAACCTGATTCTGATCCTGATCCTGATCTTGATCCTGATTCTGATTCTGATTCTGAAATGGTTCATCCGATCGGCTGTTTGTGGAAAGTTGCGATGCTCAAACTGGCTTCAGAATTCCCTACACTATAACTTCAGAAGTACCCCATTGGGGAGAAGGTGCTCTTGGGCAGTCTGAAAGGGAAACGAACAATGCTACATAAAGTAAAAAATTCTCTCCAGTTTAATTGAGTTTTTTTTTTGAAAAGTTGACTAAGAAGATTGATAAGGACAGGACTTTGTCTACCTGGACTTTAACAAAGCTATTGAGAAGGTCTTGCATGGTAAATTGGTGCAAAGGATGAGGTCATATGGGATGGAGGCTGAGCTAGCCAATAGAAGACAGACTTGGTGGAAGGAGCAAGAAGGTGCTAATGGAGGGTTGATTTTCAGATTTAAAGCCTGATACCAACCATTAGTCTGGTCTGCTCATTCCTCTGCAATTTGTCATATATATCAACATTTTGGATTAAAATATAGGTGACATGATTTGTGAGTCTTTCAATGGCCATGATTGTTCTTGGCAAATTTTTCAACAGTATTTGGTTGTCATTGCCTTCTTCTCGGCATTGTCTTTACAAGATAAGTGATCCCAGCCATTATCAGTACCCGTCGGAGATTGTTTGCCTGCCCTTAGTGGTCACATAACCAGGACTTGAGATATGCACCAGCTGCTCATACGATCATCACAACGTGCTTCCATGGCTTCACGTGACTCTGATCAGGGGCTAAGCAGGTGCTACGGCTTGCCCAAGGATGACCAACAGTTTATCAGAGGGAAAGAATGCCTTACACCTCCTTTGTTAGAGAAGTACTTCCACCCTGTCTCCCTGTCTGTGTATGACACAAAAATTGGTGACATAGTGGACAGTGAAGAAGATTGTCTAAGGTTACAACAGAATCTAGACCGGCTGGGAAAGTGGGCAAAGGAATAGAAGATTGAATTTAATTCTGACAAGTATGAAATGATGCAATTTTGGAAGTTAAACTAAGACATAATAAATGACAGCACCCGGGGGAGTGTTGTAAACAGAGAAACACTGGCACACAAGTGCATAATTCACATTGATAGAGACCACATCTAGGATATTGTGTGCAGTCTGGCTGCCATACCATAGGAATCAGAATCAGGTTCATTGTCACTGATGTAAGTCTTCTGGCAGTGATTCAACAAATTACAAGTTGCAATAAAATAGATAGATAGACAAATAAATGGGTAGCTATGTAGATAAATAGATTGATAAATTGATCCATAGATAGATGGATACATATATTATGAAAATAAATAAATAAATGGATAAATAAGTAAACAGATACATATATGAAAAATGAAATGAATATATATATTTAAAGAGAGAGGGAGTCTTGGACTAAGGGGCACAGTCTCAGAACGTAGGGACATCCATTCAGAACAGAATTGAGGAGGAATTTCTTTAGCCAGAAGGTGGTAATCTGTGCAATTCAAAATGATGAATTTACTAAATCATGAAGAGCACAGTAAAGGTGGATAGTCATAATCTTCCTCCCAGCCTAGAAGAATCTGAAACTAGAAGGTCGTTGGCTTAAGGTAGGAGGTGAATAGTTTATAGATGATACAAATGGATTTTTCCCCAAACAGAGGATGGTGGTTATATAGAACAAGCTGCCAGAGAAAGTGTTGGAGGCAAGTATAATTACAATGATAACAATGTTTAAAAGACGTTTGGACAGCTTTATAGATAGGAAAGTTTTAGAGAGGTATGGACCGAACACAGGCAAATGGAAACACAAGAGATTGGAGATGTTGGAATCTGGAGCAGCTAACATTCTGTTGATGGAACTGTATTGAGCAGCATCCGTGATCTGTTGCGTGGGGTGGGGGGGGGGTGGTTGTTGACGAAAGAGTTGTCAATATAATTCTGGTCCGAGTTCAGAGTTTTCTGACTCAAAACATCAACAATTCCTTCCACCCACCATGCCCCCACAGATGCTGTTCATCTGTTCCTCCCTCCAGTATCCCCCAGCATATTATTACAGGCAAATAAGACCAACACAGGATAACACCTAGGTCGGCATCGATGACTTGGACTGAATGGTCTTTTTCTGTGCTTTATGACAATGATTATATGACTGTGGCTCTTTTTCTAGCTTCTAGAGTGAGCATGTAGGTAGAGTAGAGGTTTGTTGCTTCCCAAGCAGTGTAATTTTTGAAGTGTTAAATAATCCACTTAACTAATTTTTGAGGCATTAACTAAGTCTCTCTCTCTCTCTTTCTGTCACTCCCTCACACCCCACTCTTTTTCTCCCTCTTTCTCCCCCTCTCTCTCCCTCCTATTCACTCCCTCCTCTTTCTCTCTCTCCCTTCTGTCTCCCTCTCTCTCAAAAAAAGTCTAAATACTCCAAGACAATTTTCTGCCTCTAAGTGAAATTTCCACTTTAAGTTTGAATCCCTTCTGTACCAGACCTCTGATGTAGGGCTCTGTCTGGTGCACAGCTGAAATATTCGTACAGCACATATGAAAAATAAAAAAAATCACAATCATTTTTGTATGAACGAGCAAATTCAAAGAATAATATTTGAAATAGGTAGAATAAAAAATTGTACTCTTTTTCTCCTCAATATCCAACCAGCATATGGTCAGGTTTACCATTGTTGACTTAAAGTGACCCTTGACACACTTCCTGCTTTTATAATCCAGAATGTTTCTGTCTAGCTAACATTAACTTCTGAGAATATTTCCCGGAATGTTTCCAGCAACAAAGAAAGCAAGACATTTCGCAGTGCACTGTGCTATAGAAGATTCCTCTTGCCAGTAATTTCTTAAGACATTCTGTTCCTAATATGAGCCAAAAGATTTTTCATGGGTGAATCTAGTTTTATGCTTGCTGTATCTCTGTTAAAGAGGATCATCAGTTCAGGAAGTTCATATGCAGGTCATTTGTGATGTGTGATGTCGTATGATTATGATTATTCTTGCAAGTTTTTTTTGTGGAAGTGGCTTTCCATTGCCTTCTTCTGGACAGGGTCTTAACAAGATGGGTTACCCCAGCCATTATCAATACTGTTCAGTGCCTGGCGTCAGTGGTCGCATAACCAGGACTTGTGATATGCAACAGCTGCTCAAATGACCATCGACCAGTTGCCCCAATGATAATCTTGACTGAGGGGGCTAATCAGACGCTATACCTTTCCTCCAATTGACCTGCAGGCTAATGGAGGAAAGGAGTGCCTTGTCACCCAAGAACGTCTATAAACATGCAATAAAGTTGAGAGAATTTTGCTAATACTTGGGACGGCATCGTAGTGTAGTTCTTGGCACACTGTTTTTACTGTACTAGGGACCCAGCTTCAATTCCCGTCACTCTCTGTAAGGAATATGTACGTTCTCCCCTTGGCTGTGTGGGTTTCCTCCCACAGTCCAAAAATGTAACAGTTGGTAGATTAATTGCTCATTGTAAATTATCCCATGTTTAGGCTGGAGAGATATCAGGGGTTGCTGAATGGCATGGCCCAATGGACTGGAAGGGCCTATTCTACACAGCACCTCAATAAAATAAATAAATAAACTCTGTACAGTTCTAAACCTTGAATTATTTCCCTGAATGGTTTCCAATTTTTGTGATCAACAATGAGTTAATAAGAATAGAACAGAACTTTATTGTCATTACTCAAGATGACAAGATTGTGGTGTTACTCCAGTCCATCCAAAACAAATATTCACAATGCCTGTGGGCATGGCTTAATTTTTTTAAAATCCCATAGCTGCGTGCAACAAGTGACTTCAATTGCCCATCGCATTCAATGGCAATTGGCAAGCCAGGACGTAGCATTATTTAGCTGCACAACAATATTAGATCGTCAGTATTGGAGTCCTCATTGCCGATTTGCAGCATTCACAATTTGAGGTAATGCTTCTGCTTCTCCCATTCAAGCGTTTGCATACTGATCTCACCTGTCCCATCAACTCCCTCCCGTATGTTCACCACTGCACAACTCAAACTGCTGGAGGAACTTGAATCAGTCAAAACAGCACTGGTGGAGTTAAAGGCATAGTTGAAGTTTTAGGCTAAGACCCTACGTTAGTCGCGATACAGGATCTCAAAAAATTTCAGCGATCCCTTGGCCACCACAGACTGCTCATGACCGGCTGAGTTCTTCCAGGATTTTTTTCATTGCTCCATGTTCCATTGTCAGCCACCTCCTGAATTTATGTTTATCATTATCACTTTTGCTATTTAATCGCCCTTTTGCCTAGTCCTCTGAATTTTGTCTTCTCCTCTCCCTATGGGTGGCACACTTCACAACAGCGAATGGAGTTCATCTCCTGCTGCTGTCTGTAAGGACATTTTGCATTCCTCCTGTGACTGCGAGGGTTTTCTCTGGGTGCTCTGGTTCTCTCCCACATTCCAAAGATGAATGGGTTAGGGTTGGTAAGTTGTGGGCATGTTATATTGGTATCGGAAGAGTGGCAATACTTGCAGGCTCCCCACAGCACATCCTTGGGCCGCATTGGTCACTGATGCCTTTGACTGTAGACTCAGTGGTCACTTTATTACCTGCTTGTCAATGCAAATATCTAATCAGCAAATCATGTGCAAGCATAAAAGCATGCAAATATGGTTAAGAAATTCAGTTGTTGTTCAGACTCTGCATCAGAATAGAGAAGAAATGTGATCTGACTTTTACTGTGGAATGATTGTTGGTGCCAGATGGGGTGGTTTGAGTTTCTCAGGAACTGCTGACCTCCTGGGATTTTCACACACAACACTCTCTGAAGTTTACAGGGAATGGAGCCAAGAGGGAAGCACACCCAGTGTGCATCAGCACTGTGTGTGAAACCACCTTGCTCATGAGAGGTCAGAGGAAAACAGCCAGACTGGTTCAAACTGACAGGAAAGCAGCAGTAACTTGAGTTAACCATGCATTGCAACAGTGGTGTGCAGAAGAGTATCTCTGAATGCACAACACATTGAACTATGAAGTGGATAGGCTACAACAGCAGAAGACCATGAACATACACTCAGAGGTTATTTTATTAGGTACATAATAGAGTAGTCACTGAGTGTATCTGACACTCCTTTTAAAATCCTCCTTACACTTTCCTTCAAGTACCACCAGGAAGCTAGAATGTGAGGAGATCCTGAATCTCCGATGGTTTTAGAGCTGGACGAGCTTACAGAAGTGGAGCTAATAGAGCAGAGGATTGGCATAGGGTTCTGGAGGCAAAGAAGAAAGTTGGCAAAGACCTACAAAGAAATTTCTGCATTTCATTATTGGATGTTATGTAATGTTTGAACCTCAAGCTGCTTAAGCCATCTAGAGGCACCAAGTTGTTTCTTTTTCAGTCTTTGTTCAGAATATGACTCCTTTATAAAGTGGCATTTCTTGTATGTCCCAAAATGGTCATGAATTGCTCCAGTTACCATAGCAACCATAATGTGTAACTGTTATGTAGCTGCTTCTGCAGTGCATTCCCAGGAATTCAGGTTCAATGCCGAACTTCAGCATTTTCTACATGGAGTCTTAGAGTTATTAGGCACTACAACAGAGAAACATGCCTCTTGGCCCATCTAGTTCATACTGAACAATTATTCTGCCTCGTCCCATTGACCTGCAGCTGGACCATAGCCTTCCATACCCCTCCCATCCATGTAGCTATCAAAACCTTCCTTTAAATGTTGAAATTGAACCTGCATCCACCACTTAAGATGGGAGCTTGTTCCCTACTTTCATCACTCTCTGAGTGAAGAAGTTCCCCCTCCAGTTTTCTTACAATATTTCACCTCTCACCCTTAACCCATGACCTCTATTTTTAGTCTAACCAAAACCAGAGTAGAAAAAGCCATGCTCCTGTTTCCTTCCACATATCAAAGCCATGCTAGCTCATGGGCTAAACTCCTCATCTAAGCTACACATCTAAGCGACTCTTACATGGGCACATGGATGAATGAAAAATGGAGGGTTATGTGAGAGGTTAGATTGAATGGAGTAGGCTAAAAGATTGTCACAACATCATGGGCCGAATGGCCTGTGCTGTGATGTGTCCTATCTGTGTACATCATTCAGGACAACTGGAGGAAACATGAGAAAGTATATGTTGCAGGAAGGTAATTGGGTGAATGAGATTCATAGGATTGTTTTAAGAGCTGGTAGGCTCTTGGAAGTCAAAACAGTCTCCAACTGAACAGAACTGCCACTTTATTAGATACAACTGTACACCTGCTGTTAATGCAATATCTAATCAGCCAAACATGTAGCAGCAACTCAATGTACAAAAGCATGCAGACATGGTCAAGAGGTTCAATTGTTGTTCAGACCAAACATCAGAATGGGGAAGAAGCAAACCAATCTTCCATCCTTGGACTCACTTTACACCGCAAGCTGTCGGAGCAGTGCGACCAGGATAATCAAGGACACGACCCATCCAGCCAACACACTTTTTGTCCCTCTTCCCTCCGGGAGAAGGTTCAGGAGCTTGAAGATTCGTACGGCCAGATTTGGGAACAGCTTCTTTCCAACTGTGATAAGACTGCTGAACGGATCCTGACCCGGATCTGGGCCGTACCTTCCAAATATCCGGACCTGACTTGCACCACCTTACCTTCCCTTTCCTATTTTCTAATTATGATTTATAATTTAAATTTTTATTATATTTACTTCAATTTGCACTTCAGGGAGCGCGAAGTGTTGAATCAAATATCGCTGTGATGATTGTATGCTCTGGTATCAGTTGTTTGGTGACAATAAAGTAAAGTAAATGTGATGTAAGTGACTTTGACTGTGGGGTGATTGATGGTGCTAGATGGGGTGGTTTGATGATGTTAGAAACAGCTGATCTGAGATTTTCATGCACAACAATCTCTAGAGTTTACAGAGAATTGTGCGAAAAACAAAAAAATAATCCAGTGAGTGGCAGTTCTGTTGTCAAAAACACTTTGTTTGTGAGAGAGGTCAGAGGAGAATGACCAGAATGGTTCAAGCTGACAGCAAGATGACATTTACTCAAATAACTACACATTACAACAGTGGTGAGCAGAATCGCGTCTCTGAATTCACAACACATCAAGTCTTGGATGGGCTACAGCAGCAGAAGACCACAAACATACACTCAGTGGCCACTTTATTAGGCACACCGAGTGAAGAGACTAATGAGTGTACACCAAATCGAAATACCAGGGAAACTGAAGAGCCAGTGATTAAGTGTCAACCTCAATTATGTGCAATTGGGCTAAGTAGAGACCAAATAACATAAGCTTGGGCAGACTTCCTTCCCAAGTGGGGGTGGATGCTGATACAGAGACTATTATTTTTTTAAATAAAAAAATGAATTCAGACAGCTTAACTAATCATACTTAAACGTCATTACTGCCAAAGTGGAATTTGGATTCTTAACTTTGGATTATTTGTCCAGATCTTGGGATATGCATGCAGTATTTAACCATTGTGTCCCCAGCATACTCAAACAACCAGAAAGATTAAAGATTGGCTTCATTTTTCACACATACATTGAAATGTAAAGTCAAATCCTTTGTTAGTGTCAACAACCAACAAATTCCCAGGATGTGCTGGGAGCAGCCTGCAAGTGTCAAGGTAGCATAGTGGCTAGCACAGTGCTTTACAGTACAGGTGACCCCGGTTCAATTCCCGCTGCTACCTGTAAGGAGTTTGCATGTTCTGCCTGTGACTGCGTGGGTTTTGTCCCGCTGCTCTGGTTTCTTCCCACAGTCAAAAGGCACACTGGTTGGTAGGTTAATTGATGATTAGGTTAGGATTAAATTAAGGGTTGCTAAGTGGTGAGGCTTGAAAGGTTGAAAGGCCCTATTCCATGAGGCACCTCAATAAATGAATAAATATGTAAACCTGCTTCTAACACCAACATAGCATGCCAACAACTTTAACTCTAACGCATGCATCTTTGTGATATGGGAGGGAACTGGAGCACCTGGAGGAAACCCAAGGGGTCACACAGAGAGCATACAAACTCTTTACAGAGAGTCACAAACACGAGAAAATCTCAGATGCTGGAAATCCAAAGGGAAATCCAACTCAGCAGGTCAGGAACCAGCCTAGTTCCTCCAGCATTTTGTGTGTCTTTACAGACCTCCAGTCCCCAGAGCATGCCCCTTTCTCACTGTTACCATCAGGTAAGAGGTACAGAAGCCTGAAGGCACACACTCAGTGATTCAGGAACAGCTTCTTCCCCTCTGTCATCTGAGTCCTAAATGGATATTGAACCTGTAAACATTACCTCTCTTTTTTTAAATATGCAATATTTCTGTTTCTGTACATTTTTAAAATCTATTCAAAATACATAATTGATTTACTTGTTTATTTATTATTATTTTATTTATTATTATTTTTTTCTCTCTCTGCTAGATTATGTATTGCATTGAACTGCTGCTGCTAAGTTAACAAATTACATGTCACATGTTGGTGATAATAAACCTGATTCTGATTCTGAGAGTGGTGGGAATTGAACCCAGTCACAGATTTCTGGCACTGTAAAGCACTACACTACACTACACTACACTAACCGCTAAGCTAACTAGAATGACCAAGCTATAGAGGAACATCCATAATTACGTTATTTAGTTCCACAAATTCTTGCTCTCCTGCCCTCCTGCCATCTGGGAAAAGGCACCGAAGCATTCGGGCTGTAACGACCAGACTATGTAACAGTTTCTTCCCCCAAGCTATCAGACTCATCAATACCCAGAGTCTGGACTGACACCAACTTCCTGCCCTCTACTGTGCCTATTGTCTTGTTTATTATTTATTGTAATGCCTGCACTCTTTTGTGCACTTTATGCAGTCCTGGGTAGGTCTGTAGTCTAGTGCAGTTTTTTTTTCTGTGTTGTTTTTACGTAGTTCAGTGTAGTTTTTGTACTGTTTCATGTAGCATCATGGTCCTGAAAAACTTTGTCTCACTTCTACTGTGTACGGTACCAGCAGTTATGGTCGAATGACAATAAAAAGTTACTTGACCTGACTTGAGCTGAATGTGAAACCAAACTAAGTGAAAATAAGCCCAATTACTGCTGACCAATGTTGAACTTAAGTTATCGAAATACTTATTGTGGACCGAAGATCCAAGAATTAACTTAAACATTTCACTATTAACTGCCTGGAATGTCAGGATATAAAAAAATAACTTTAGATGTAAATCCAGTTCCATAAGGAACATTTTTCCTTCATTTAAAGAAAAGTAGTGGATATGGCCCAGTCCATCATGGGTAAAACCCTCCCCACCATTGAGCAAATCCACACGAAACATTGTCACAGCATCCATCGACAAGGACCCCCCTCCACGCAAGATATGCTCTCTTCTCATTGCTGCCATGAGGATGATGGTACAAGAGCCTCAGGACTTACAACATAAAGTTCAGGAACAGTTACTACCCCTCAACCTTCAGGCTCTTGAACCAAAGAGTTTATCTTCACTCAACTTCACTCACCCCATCACTAAACTGTTCCCACAACCAATGGATTCACTTTCAAGGACGCTTCATCTCATATTCTCAATATTTATTGTTTATTTACTTACTGTTATTATTTCTTTCTTTTTGTATTTGCTGTTTGTTAAACACCCAAGTTGGTGCAATCTTTCATTGATTCCGTTGTGGTTATTATTCTATAGATTTATTGATTATGCCTGCAAGAAAATGAATCTCAGGGTTGTGCATGATGATGTATGTCCTTTGGTAATACACTCACTTTGAACTTTCAGTTTTGATCTTGTCGAGAATGTTTGCCTTATCTAGTTGTAATGCCATGCCGATGGAATTAGTCTGCAAGTCTGTGCTGGCCATTTCCAATACAAATCTAGACCTAGGCTTCTAACTCCAGTCAAAGCAGCAATTAGGAATTTAAAGTAACCCAAATAAATTTAAGTGCTTCCTTTGAACTCTTCTTTGTGCAATGTTTACTTCAACACAATTTACAGATGCAGTTAACGGTGGTATTACTTCCAACATAATTCACCTAATATTTGGTTGAAAATCCGCCTGACATAATCACAAAATATCAATTGTTTATTCCTCTCCATAACTGCTGCATGACATGGTGGGTTCCTTCAGCATTCCATGTGTGTTATCCTGGATTTCCAGCATCTGCAGAATCTCAGAAGATCTATATATCTGTATCTGTATTAGTAACTGTAAGCATTAAGCAACAACACAGATTTTTAAGAGTTTGTAAACACCACATTTTTTCCTCACCGATGAATATTACATTTAAATAAAAATAAGTTATAGATATGAATGGATTAAAATTGCAATAAATACATCATTTACACAAACAATGCATTTCATTGTTTTTTTAAAACATCTCTATTGTTTTTACGGAATAAAAAAAATGCAATATATGTCATTCATAAGTTGAAAATATAACAAAGTTGAAGAAAAAAAATTGGAAAACAGAAGAAAAAAATATTAAAAAAAGACACAACCATCCCACCCTGAAAAAAGCAGTCAACTCAGTTCATTACTTTCAACATCTTGAACATTATTCTCCAGGAACTTGTGAAAAATGCTCCATATTTCTCGAAATTTGTCAAGTTTGTTTTCTGTAATGTAGCTTATCTTTTCCAGAGCAAGATAAGAAGTCATTCCTTTCAACCATTGTGAGAGTCCACTGGTTGATGGTTTCTTTCATGATCAGGCTATGCAGCACTTAGCTTCCAAAAAACAAATGTTAAGCAGGGACCTTACATTTTTGGAGGTTACAAAATCATTTGGATAAATATTCAGAATACATAATTTAGGATTGAGGGGCACCTTTTTCCCCAATAATCTGACTAATCAAATCCAGCACCTCCTTCCAGAAACAAATTATCCGGGGGCACTCCCACATACAATGAAACAGAGATCCCTTTTGATGGTTGCATTTAATGCAAGTGTCTGGAATGTTGGGGTTAAGATGATGCAAGCTGACTGGAGTAATGTACTGTCTGGTTATCCATTTATATTGTAATAATTTAGAATGAGTGTTCACTGACTGGGTTTGAGCTAAGGATCAAGCTTTTGACCATTCTTTTTGAGATAGATTCTCATTCAAATCAATTCTCCATGCTTGAAGTATGTTGTTTGATGACTCTTTACATTTGCTTGCAAATAAATTGTATAGTACAGAGACATGTCCCCCAGCTTCAGATAAGTTCAGAGTGATGTCTTCCAGGGTAGATAAAGGAGGGAGTTTCAAACTGTAACCTTCCCTGGACATAATAAAACTTCGCACCTGAAGGTATTTAAAAAAGTGTTTTGTTGTAATTCCATATGTGGCCTTGAGTTCTTCAAATGACATAAATGTATTGCCCGTATAAAGATCAGACACCCTTACTATGCCTCGGGTAGCCCAGGTTTCAAAACCAGGGTCTGCTCTGCCGGGCCTAAAGCCATCATTACCAAAGATGGGGGCAAACTGGGATAACTGTGATGCCTCTCCCAAATATGCAACAGCATCATGCCAAATCATCATTGTATTTTTTTAAAAAAAGGATTTTTAGTTTGGTTAATCAGTTTTTTCTTATCTGCTGAATACAAATAAAGATCTAGAGGAATATTGATAGACTGGGATTCCATTGAGACCCAAGTAGGGAGGTGATCCTTAACAAAGTAGAACATTCTTGCTCTAATTTGGGCCTCCCAGAAATACCATGTAAGATTTGGAATCTGTAGGCCGCCTCTATCATACGGCAAATAGGGAAAGCCTGAGTCGTAGACGTCTATTATTCCAGATAAGGTTAGAAAAATCTTTCTTTAATAAGTAAAAGAAAGATGATGGAAGAGAAATGGATAGATTGAAAAAGGTACAGGAACTTTGGTAAAATTGACATTTTTAGAATATTTATGCGTCCAATCAGAGATATAGGCAATTTTGACCATCTGTTTATAAGTTGAATAACTGAGTCTGCGTGAGGATTATAATTAGTTGGGATAATTTCATCAACAGTAGGAGTGATTTTAACACCCAAGTAAATAAAACCCTGTACAGACACCATGAATGGAGTTTGAAATGAGGGATTGAGTCTCCCACCTTAATCCATGAATAATATTACAAATTTATTGTTGTTTATTTTATAGCCTGCAAAAGTACCAAAAGTACTTATCAGGTCAGTTAAGGCAGGTAACGTTTGTTTCAAGTTAGAACAAAACAAAATTACGTCATCCGCGTACAGGGTTGTGCGATGTTCTATATCTCCTATAGTTATTCCTGCTATGGTAACCTCTTTTCGAATTGCCTTAGCAAGTGGCTGAATGGCCAGGATAAACAGGAGGGGAGATGGGGGACAGCTGTCTTGTTCCCCTTTGGAGTTTGAAAGGTGCCGAAAAAAGCCCATTAGTTAAAATTTCAGCCTGTGGGTTAGAATAAAGAAGCTGTATTCATCGTAAAAATATCCTCCCCATACCGAATCTTTCTAAAACTTTAAACAAATATTGCCATTCCACTCTGTCAAAAGCTTTCTCGGCATCCAGTGACAGAATAGCACTATCAGATCTTCCAGACTTTCCGTAGAGTATAACGCATTTCATTGTATGTTTCAATGTTCCGATATACACGTGACAAAGCTGATCTTTAACTTTCAAAAATTTTAACCCTGGTTGCACAGTTAACAGAAATGGACTGACACTGAAAGTTTATTAATGACATTGATTTACTTACTTAGTGCCCATTACACCGCTGGTGTTTCGGGCAGCAGTGAAGGTCCTCCATTTCTGGTGGTGTTCAGGGACCCTTTCATCCTGTCAGTAGCTTCCTCTCAGTTATTACTACTGTCAGTCACGCAAGTCCTGGGTAGAGTCTCAGGAAGACCGAAACACTCAGATGTAGAAGGATCCTTCACTGCTGTTTCCCTAACAGTTTTGTTTTACCAGTCAGTGGTTAACTCTGAGCTGAATCCCCCAAATCTGGAGGAATGGTGGGCCACTCTTTATCTGGTCTCTACCCTTTGACCTGTTTGGCATGGGTGGCCCTACCAAGAGCCAGAGCATAAAGCCCTGACTCCAGCCAATATAGATCTCTGGGTCACTGAGGCACGCCATGACAAGGTTGTGGTGCTCTTGGAGGGTTAATGATATTTGAGAAACACTAATTTTGATGTGATTGAAGATTTTATTGGGGATCCTATGACCTGATATAATTTATAATCCTCACAGAATAAGTTGCCACAAAAGTAATTTTAAAAATAAACATAATTTATGCAAGTCCTGCATTAGTTCTGCTTTGCTTATTCTTCCTAGATTTTTCTTGTCGACTAGCTTTAAGTGTGAAGTTGACCAGATGTTTACTGAAGTACTTAGTGTCTAGTAAGTTTGGAATGTTCTTTTCTCAAGGTTACCTTAACCCTAGTCTTTTTATTCTAACTTAGTTACATCACTGTCTAGTATGGAAGGGCCACTGCACAGGATTAGATAAGGCTACAATGGGTTGCAAACTCAGCCAGCTCTATCATGGGCACTAGCCTCAAAGACCTGCCTCAAAAGGCAGCATCCATCATTAATGCCCCCCACTTCCCAGGACATGCCTTATTCGCATTGCTATCATCAAGGAGGAGGTGCAGGAGTCTGAAGACATACGCTCAATAATTCAGGAACGGCTTTCCCCCCTCTGCCACCAGATTTCTGAACCGAGATTGAATCATTGAGCACTACCTCAGTCGCACTACTTTTGTATATAACAAATTTTGCGAAACAAGAGGTTCTGCAGATGCTGGAAATCCAAAGTAGCAAGTACAAAATGCTAAAGAAACTCAGCAGTTCAGGCAGCATCCATGGAAAACAGAGGTTCCCAACATTTTTTTATGCCACGGACCAATAGAATTGAACAAGGGGTCCGTGGACCCCTAATGGAAAGGAATATAAAGTCGATGTTGGAAGGGTCTTTGATGCTGCCTGATGTGTTGAGTTCCCTCAGAATTTTGTGTATAAGTTTCACCACATATGTCAGTGAGAGTTAATCTGATCCACATTAATAGAATCACATTAATAATCTGATCCATGTTAATATAGAATGATCTGATCCTTTGGGGAAGAAGATGTGAATATTTTCTATCAATTTAAATACTGATAATTGAACGGTTTAAAGAGGTAAAATATTCAGTGTATTCCTCCAAAACCCACACACCAGAAAAAAACATATCGAAGGTGAAAAGAAACATGATTATTTGCAATAAAAACACAAAATGCTGGCAGAACTCAGCAGGCCAGACAGCATCTATGGGAGGAGGTAGTGACGACGTTTCGGGCTGAAACCCTTCATCAGGAGGGTTCATCATGATTATTTGCAACATCTTTCAACTGCTTTAGAGAGAATAAAAGTCATTGACTCTCATTGTTAGGTTAATTCCATAACTTGTAATGCAGACATGCTTTAGATAAACGAGAGCAAGAAAGCGACATTCCAGACTGATGAAGGAGGCTCCAGAGAGTCAAAAGAGAAGGAATATACAAATTAACGTCTGGCTGTGGAGGAGGGGGATGTTATCTAGGGCATTGAGAACTGTGTTGACCTAATGTCTTTCACCATTACAGGCCTGGCATAATATCTTTGTCAGCAAGTTCTCTGATGCTTCTGGTGGGAAGCTTCGCATAATTTGGCTGTGAAAATGTTTACAGGAAGTGAGAAAGAAAGCTGGCAAAACGTTGATACCAGAAATAGGGCAGACCGAGTCAAGTTGAAGTTATTCCACTTGTTATTCTTTAAGTTCCAGGAACCACACACTTGGTTTTCCCCATTCCCTTTGTTTTCTCTATGGTGCCTTTTTCCCTTCCACACATTCATGATCTGCCCTCCTTCATCTTCCTCCCTCTGGTTCCCCACATCATTCCCTTTATTTTATGCTCTAATGTCCTAACCGATTTCTTCTTCTTCAGCTCTTTGCCTCTTCCATCATTCACCTCACACCATTTTACATCATTCCATTGTTCCACCTTCCAATCTTCCCACATCTCCCCTCTCACTTGTATTTATTTATCATCTGCCATTTTCCTTTCAAGTCCTGATGAGTTGGGGTAAATCCCTCAAGGTCACTGTGCAGGTTGATAGGGTAGTTAAGAAGTCCTATGGGATGCTAGGCTTCATTAACAGGGGGATTGAGTTCAAGAGTAGTGAGGTCATGTTGCAACTTTACAAATCTCTGGTGAGAACACACTTAGGGTATTGTGTTCAGTTCTGGTCTCCTCATTATAGGAAGAATGTGGAAGCTATGGAGTGGGTGCAGAGGAGATTTACCAGGATGTTGCCTGCTTTGGAGAACAAGTCATATGAAGCAAGGTTAGCAGAGCTGGGACTTTTCTCTTTGGAGTGTAGAAGAATGAGAGGGGACTTGATAGAGGTCTACAAGATTATGAGAGGCATACATAGGGTGGATAGTCAGTACCTCTTTCCTAGGGCACCAATAGCAAACACCAGAAGGCATAGGTACAAAATGAAGGGAGGGAAGTTTAGGGGAGACATCAGGGGTAAGTTTTTTACACAGAGGGTTGTGAGTGCCTGGAATGACTTGCCAGGGATGGTGGTGGCTAAAACATTAGGGGTATTTAAGAGCCTCTTGGACTGGCACATGGATGAAAGAAAAATAGAGGGTTTATGGGGTAATGTGGGTTTAGTACTTTTTTTTAAGGATTATATGGGTCGGCACAACATGGAGGGCTGAGGGCCTGTACTGTGCTGTAATGTTCTATGGTTCTATGATGAGTCTTGGCCCGAAATATCAAGAGTTCATTTCCCTCCATAGATACTGATTGACCTGCTTCCTTGCATATTCCTTGCATATTGATAAAGCAGGATATTGGAACCGGAGGATCACTGCTCCTCGACATTTATTCCGGTTGACACTACATTGAGGGGGAAGCTGTGGGCCTGCTCTGGCCACATCAGGCTCCGTGTCTGTAGGCTCTAAGGCATTTACTCTGCCATGTGCTGAGCTGAGACCGAGGGTGTGGGCTTCATGTCTGACTCACTTTCGTTCTAAACGTTATTTGCTTATTTTTATTGTTTGCACAATTTGTTGTTCTCTCTCTCTCTCTCTGCACATTGTCTGTTTGTCGGTCTTTTTGTAATAGGTTCTTTTGGGTCTCTTGTTTTGTGGTTGCCTGTAAGGAGACAAAATTCAAGGTTGTATAATGTATGCATACTTTGACAATAAATGTGATTTGAAGTTTGAATATTAGAAATGCAACATTTATCAGAAAAATCATAGATTATATAAGACGATACAAGAAAGAACACAATTAGGAAAAAAAGTCTGCTAGTGCCCAATTATCAAAGTGACATAGAGATGCAGATGTACACAGATGAAGTGAGAGTACAAGAAGGTCAAAGATAGCTTTACTGTGCATGTACGTTGATGGCTGGTGGGCACCATTAACCCTGTGGGATAACTATGTTATCGGCAATTATCGGAGAAATTAACATCTGGAGAATGTAAAGTCTGATGTAGTAGCATTTCAGTGGAGTAAGGGAAATTACAGTGGTATGAGAGAGAAGTTGGCCAAAGTAAATTGGAAGGAGTTGCTGGCAGGGATGTCAGCAGAGCAGCAAAGCCCGTGTTTCTGAGAAAAATGAGGAAGGTGCAGGGCATTAGTTTTTCCGAAAATGAAGAAATTGTGGCGACCCACTTCCCAGCACACTTGAACCGGCTCACAAAGCGGCGCACGCCAGCATTGAGGCCAGTCCCAAAGAGGGCGCCAAGCCTGCTTCACCAGCAAGGGGAAAAGTCCGCGCGCGGGACGGGACTGTGAATGCAGCATTCCCGCCCGGGGAGGGCAGGATCAGGAAGGCTTTAAAGCGAGGCCGTGAAGTTTGAATAAATCTCTTTTGCAACTGCAACTCACCGACTGCATGTCGTTATTTCAGCGCTGCGTGTAGCACACCGCTACAATTGGTGACCCCGACGGCCCTAACGATATTTGGGATGGAGATGAACGACGCCGCATCTGTTAAAACTGCCAAGCTTCTGGACGCTGTAACCTCACCTATGGTTCCAGCAAGCAGAAGCCCAATTCCACCTTCGGCAGATAACCTCGGATGCCACACGTTACTACTACGTGGTGAGCTCCCTCGACCAGGAGACAGCCGCCCAGGTTGAGGAGTTCGTACAGTCTCCCCCAGCGGACGGCAAATACACGGAATTCAAAGCCCTGCTCATAAGGACTTTCGGACTCTCACGGCACGAATGAGCTGCCCGATTACTGCACCTGGATGGTTTGGGGGACAGACCACCGTCAGCTTTGATGAACGAGATGCTGTCCCTGGCTGGAGGTCACACACCCTGCCTCATGTTTGAGCAGGCATTCCTGGAGCAGCTGCCCGAGGACATATGCCTGCTGCTGTCCGACGCGGATTTCAGTGACCCCCGGAAGGTGGCGGCCCAGGCAGACGTGCTGTGGAAAGCCAAGAAGGAGAGTGGGTCGTCCGTCGCACAGATCACCAGGCCAAGCTCCCAGCAGCAAACCAGACCAGGCCCGGCCGCAGAGCCCGCTAACCCCAGAGGCAAGGGTGAGGAGACCAATGAACAATGGCGCTTCTACCACCAGCGGTGGGGCACAGAAGCCCGCCTCTGTAGCTCGCCCTGCAAGTTCCCGGGAAATGCCAGGGTCAGCCTCTGCTAATGGCTACGGCGGCTGGCCATCGGGATAACCTCCTGTATGTCTGGGACAAGCAGTCGGGATGCCGCTTTTTGGTTGACACCAGAGCTGAGATCAGCGTCTTACCTCCGACGAGTTACGACACCCGCAACAGGGAACCGGGTCTCACCCTGAGGGCCGCGAACGGCAGCACATTAAGGACCTACGGCACCCGTACGGTGCAGCTACAGTTCGGCTCCAGCCAGTTCACGTGGGACTTCACACTGGCCGCCGTAGCCCAACCGCTCCTGGGAGCGGATATTTTGTGAGCTCACAGCCTACTTGTCGACCTGCAAGGGAAGAGACTGGTCCACGCCGAGACCTTTCAGACTTTCTCCCTGGGTGAAGCCCAGTTGCTGGCCCCACATCTAGACTCCATCACGCTGTCTGACAATGACTTCACCAGAGTCATGGCGGATTTCCCATCGGTTCTGGCACTGCAGTTCATGGCAGCCATGCCCAGACACGGCGTACAGCACCACATCCCGACACAAGGACCACCCCTTAATGCCCGTGCTCGAAGGCTTCCCCTGGAGAAGCTCCGACTGGTGAAGGAGGAGTTCAAGAAGATGGAGGAATTGGGGATCATACGGCGGTCCAACAGCCCATGGGCCTCCCCCCTGCACATGGTGCCCAAAGCAACAGGGAGCTGGAGACCATGCGGTGACTACCGCAGGCTGAACGAGGCTACAACACCGGACTGCTACCCTGTGCCACACATTCAGGACTTTGCAGCAAACCTGCACGGCGCACGGATCTTCTCCAAGGTAGACCTCGTCCAGGGATACCATCAAATCCTGATGTATCTGGACGACGTCCCCAAAATGGCACATCACCCTGTTCGGCCTTTTCGAGTTCCTCCGCATGCTTTTCGGCCTGAAGAATGCCGCACAGACATTTCAGCGGTTAATGGACGCGGCGGGACGCAACCTAGACTTCGCTTTCTTCTATTTGGACGACATCCTCATAGCCAGCAACAGTTGTCAGGAGCATCTGTCCCACCTCCGTCAACTCTTCGCCCGACTGAGTGAATACGGCCTGACAATCAACCCAGCCAAATGCCAGTTCGGGCTCGGCACCATCGACTTCCTGGGCCACAGGATTACAAAAGAAGGGACAACCCCTCTGCCCGACAAGGTAGACACGGTCCACCATTTCCCCCGACCCAACACAATCAAAGGCCTTCAGGAATTCGTGGGTGAATTTCTACCACCACTTCCTCCCTTCTGCTGCCCAAATCATGCACCCCCTGTTCGCCCTGATGTCAGGTAAGGACAAGGACATTACCTGGGACGAGGAGTCCGCTGCCTTTTTAATTAAAACCAAGGAAGCCTTAGCAAATGCCACGATGCTAGTGCACCCTAGAATGGACGTCCCTACCACCTTAACAGTGAACGCATCTAACATGGCAGTCGGTGGGGTGCTGGAACAACTCATTGAGGGTCGCTGGCAACCCCTGGCGTTTTTCAGCAAACACCAACGACCACCTGAGCTCAAATGCAGTGCTTTCGACTGGGAACTGTTGGCGCTATACCTGGCAATCCGGCATTTCAGGTACTTCTTAGAAGGTAGGCCCTTCACCGCGTTCACGGACCACAAACCGCTTAGCTTTGCGTTCACGAAAGCATCTGACCCCAGGTCATCCCGCCAGCAGCGACATCTGTCCTACATCTCCGAATACACGACGGATGTCCAGCATGTCTCGGGAAAGGACAACGTCGTGGCGGACGCACTCTCCAGCCCTAACATCCAAGCCCTGTCCCGGGGGTAGATTATGAAGCACTGGTGGAGACACAGCAGGCATACAAGGAGATCCCTAGTTATAGAACTGCAGTCTCCGGTTTGCAGCTCCAGGACCTCCCCGTAGGCTCAGGTGAGAGGACCCTAAACTGTGATGTCACCACCGGCCAACCCCGCCCCGTCGTCCTGGCAGCCTGGCGGCGGCGCGTTTTCAACTCCATTCGCAACTTAGCGCACCCCTCCATAAGGACAACCATCCGGATGGTAGCCACCAGATTTGTTTGGCATGAACTCCTCAAGCAGGTCAGTGAATGGGCCAAAATGTGCATGCACTGCCAGACAGCCAAGGTCCGCAGCAGTTCCACCCCACCCGCTGGCGTTTTGACCACATTCATGTGGATATCGTGGGCCTACTGCCAGTGTCGCGCGGAGCGCAGCACCTCCTGACCATCGTGGACCGGTTCACAAGATGACCAGAGGCGGTCCCGCTCACCGACACCACCTCCGAATCTTGCGCCCGGGCACTGATTGCCACCTGGGTGTCCCGCTTTGGTGTACCGGCCCACATTACCTCCGACAGAGGCGCCCAGTTCACCTCCAGCCTGTGGTAGGCTATGCCCAGACTTTTGGGGACACAGCTGCACCACACCACTGCCTACCACCCACAGTTTAGCGTTTCCACATCACCTGAAGTCGGCTCTCATGGCCCGCCTGCGAGGAGCTAACTGGGTGGACGAGCTTCCCTGGGTCCTGCTCGGAATTCACATGGCGCCCAAAGAAGATCTGCACACCTCGTTGGCTGAGTTGGTGTACGGCGCACCCCTGGTCGTCACAGGAGAGTCCATACCAGCCCCAAGGGGACAAGAGGAAGAACCCGCAGCAGTCCTGGGCAGAGTACGCGAGAGGCTCAGTAACCTGGCCCCCATACCCACTTTGCAGCATAGGCAGAACCCGACCTGCGTACCCAAAGACCTGCAAAACTGTAAGTTCGTTTTTGCATGACGGGGGCGAACATCAGGCAACGCTACAGCGGCCCTATGAGGGGCCGTTTACAGTGATCAGAAACAATGGGTCCACGTTCGTGCTGGACATTGGGGAGAGAGAGGAGGTTTTCACAGTGGACCGACTCAAACTGGCCCATGTGGACTTGGCGCAGTCGGTTGAGATTCAGGCACCGCAGCGTAGAGGCAGACCTCCCAAACAGAGTCCGACCCAGACTGTGGACATTGGGGAGTGTATCACTGGTTCTGGGGGGGTGTTATGTGGTGACCCACTTCCCAGCACACTCGAAACGGCTCGCAAAGCGACACGCGCCGGCATTGAGGCCGGTCCCAAAGAGGGCGCCAAGCCTGCTTCACCACCAAGGGGAAAAACCCGCACGCGGGACGGGACTGTGAATACAGCCTTCCCGCCCGGGGAGGGCGGGATCAGGAAGGCTTTAAAGCGAGGCCGTGAAGTTTGAATAAATCTCTTTTGCAACTGCAACTCACCGACTGCATGTCGTTATTTCAGCGCTGTGTGTAGCACACCACCACAAAATACACAAATCTTAAAATGTGTGCAACCATGGCTGACAAGGGAAGTCAAAGCTATTGTAAAAGCAAAAGAAAGGACATACACCAAAGCAAAAACTAGTGGGAAGACAGAAGATTGGGAAGTTTTTAAAAACCTACAGAGAGCAACTTAAAAATCATTAAAGGGAAAAGACAAAATATGAAAGCAAGCTAGAAAATAATATCAAAGGGGACAGTAAAAGATCTCTCAAATATGTTAAAAATAAAAGAGAAATGAGAGTGGATATAGGACCACTAGAAAATGAGGCAGGAGAAATAATAATGGGGGACAAGGAGATGGCTGATAAAATAAATGAGTATTTTGCATCAGTCTTCACTGTGGGTGACACTAGCACTGTGCCTGATGTTGTAGTGTGTGAAGGAAGAGAAGTGGGTGCAGTTATTATTACAAGGGAGAAGGCGCTCAAAAAGCTGAAAGACATAAAAGTACATAAGTCACCCGGGCCAGATGAACTTCACCCTAGGGTTCTGAAAGATGTAACGTTAGAGATTGTGGTGGCATTAGAAATGATCTTTCAAAAATCATTGGATTCTAGCATGGTACCAGAGGACTGGAAAATGGCCGATGTTGCTCCACTCTTTAAGAAAGGAGGAAGGTAGCAGAAAGGAAATTATAGACCAGTTAGCCTGACCTCAGGGTTCTCAATATCCCGAGTTATAAGGTACTCAGAGATAAGGAAGGGAAGAATAGAGGGAGAGGGGTTAATGTTGATTAAGGAGAGGTGTACTGAAGGTCTGAGAGCTCTGGAGCCCAGGTTTTATGATCAGAGTCACAAAACAGTAAAGGAGTGGCTACCCGACTGGGACTTTCTATAACCCATCGACAAGTATGCACCACTTGCGCCTCCATTTACATCGGTGGAACAGTAGTGGAAACTGGAATTCGTTTCAAACTCCTGGCAGCGCAGATCTTACACGACCTCTCACGGTCCCGCAACACATCCTCGGCAGTCAAGAAAGCACACATTTGCCTCTACTGTCTGAGGAGGCTGAAGACAGCTGTACCATGCGCATCTACACTCACAATGTCCTGCAGATGCACAGTTCCTAACATGCTGCATTACTGTGAAGGTATGGAAACTGCGTTGTGACAGACAGGAGGGTGCTACGTTTGGTAGTTTAAACTGCCCAATGCATCATCGGCAGCAGCCTACTCGTCATCATGGGAAAAATACAGAAAAGTGCTAGTAAAAGACCATGAATGTCATGGAGGATCACACACACCCTGCTCATGGACTTTTTGTCCCACTCCCATCAGGGAGGAGGCTACATAACATTTACGTCTGGATCCCTAGACTCAAAAACAGCTACTTTCCCCAAGCAGTAAGTCTGATCAACACTTCCACTCACTAACCCACACCACCACTGTCAAGAGCCCTGAAGACCATGGCGGCAAGTCATAGACTCTAGGGCTTCGAAGTTTCCCAAGCACCAATTTTTACTTATTGCTGTATTAACTAGAGTTGTTAATCCTCGTGTTTTCTCTTTAATCTTGTCTACTTAATTATGACAGGCACAGGTTTTCCACTTTCTATGACTATTTAAATTGGACTCTTGATTAGTGCTGTTCCTGGAGTCCTTGTGTGAGGAGAGTGCGTTGTCTCACGGTCTTGCTCAGTAGTCCCTCTGATGCTCTGTTGGTATTCTTACATATAACCTCTTGACTCCTTCTCGATATGAAAGTCAGCTGTTGCTCCACACCTGGGCTCAGTTGTTCTCAGTGCTCACCGTGACAGAGTCTGTTGTTCTCCCACACCTGGGTTCAGTCAGTGCTCACCGTGACAGAGTCTGTCGTTCAGTCAGAACACCTGGGTTCAGTCAGGTTTAGTTTCAGTCAGGGTTTAGTCATTGTCAGCACTCACTGTGACAGAGTCTGTCGTTCCTCCACACCTGGGTTCAGTTGTTCCCAGTGCTCATCGTGACAGCCACACCTCCACCACTCTACTTTATCATCTCCCATTAGTCACCTTATGTACAGACACTCCTTTGCCTAGCATTATTTTCGTACGTAAAATCAGTCTAGTATATAAGCTAATCTTATGTGTTTATATTTATTGTGTTTACACACACACACACACACACACACACATGCGCGCACGCGCACACACACACACACACACACACCACACACACACACACACACACACACACCACACACACACACACACACACACACACACACACATGCGCGCACGCGCACACACACACACACACACACACACACATGCGCGCACGCGCACACACACACACACACACACACACACACATGCGCGCACGCGCACACACACACACACACACACACACACACACGCGCACACACACGCGCACACACACACACACACACACACACACACACACACACACCACACACACACACACACACACACACACACACACACTCACACACACACACACACTCACACACACACACAGACACACACACACACACACACACACACACACACACACACACCACACACACACACACACATGCGCGCACGTGCACACACACACACACACACACACACACACACCACACACACACACACACACCACACACACACACACACATGCGCGCACGCGCACACACACACACACACACACACACACACACACACACACACACACTCACACACACACACACACACACACACACACACGCGCACACACACACACACACACACTCACACACACACACACACACACACACACACACACACTCACACACACACACACACACACACACACGCGCACACACACACACACACACACACACACACACACACACACACACACACACACACTCACACACACACACACACACACACACACACACACACCCGGATATTCTGTTGATGCACTAACAGTGAGCACTTCAGTGTATTTCCCAGTATATTCTTATAACTGTTTGTCTTTATGGTGTCTTTCACCCATACACAGCAGAATATTCCATTTCTTTAGTAATGGGGATGTGTAAATGGGTGAATATTGTTCGCATAGTATTTAAAGTAGACATTTCTGTTTATTTTCTAATATGATTTTAATGATGGGTCCTTAATAAATGCAGAATCAAAAAGGGTAGCAAATAGAGTACTCAAAATGTTGTATCTCAATGCATGGAGTATAAGAAATAAGTTGGATTACCCCATTGCACTATTACTGATTGTCAGGTACGATGTTGTGGCCATCACTGAATCGTGGCTGAAGGATGGTTGTAGTTGGGAACTGAGTGTCTGAGGTTACTCACTGTATCAGAGGGATAGGAAAGTAGGCAGAGGGGTGGCGTACCTCAGTTGGTAATGAATGGCACCAAATCAGTAGAAAGATGTGACAAAGGATCGGAAGATGTTGAATCCTTGTGGGTTGAGTTAAGAGACTGCAAAGGTAAAAGGTACCTGATGGCGGTTATATACAGGCCCAACAGTAGCTGTGGACGACCGATTACAGTGGGAAAGAGAAAAGGTGTGTCAATATTATGATAGTCGTGGGAGATTTTAATATGCAGGTCACTTTGGGAAAATCAGTTTGGAAATGGATCTCAAGACAGCGAGTTTGTTGAATGCCTGAGAGATGGCTTTTTAGAGCAGTTTGTCATTGAGCCTATCAGGGGATCAGCTATACTGGATTGGGGGTTATGTAATGAACCGGAGGTGATTAGGGAGCTTAAGGTAAAAGAATCCTCAGGAGCCAGTGATCACAATATTATTGAGCTCAAATTGAAACTTGATAGGGAGAAAAAAAAGTCTGATATAGCAGTATTTCAGTGGAGCAATGAAAGTTACAGCAGTATGAGATGGGATTTGGCCAACGTAAACTGGAAGGAGATGCTGGCAGGGATGACAGCAGAGCAGTAATGGAGTCAGTTTCTGGGAAAAATGAGGAAGGTGCAGGATCAATGTATTCCAAAAATGAAATACTCAAATGGCAAAATAGTGCAAACGTGGCTGACAAGGGAAGTCAAAACAAATATGAAAGCAAGAGAAGGGGCATACAACAAAAGAGAAGTTAGTGGGAAGACAAAGGATCAGAAAGCTGTTAAAATCCCACAAAGTGCAACTGAAAGAATCATTAGGAGGGAAAAGATGAAATATGACAGCAAGCTTGCAAATAATATCAAAGTGGTAGTAAAAGCTTTTTCAAGTACATAAATTTAAAAAAGAGAGATGAGAGTGGATATAGGACCACTAGAAAATGAGGTCCGAGAAATAATAATGGTGGCCAAGGAGATGGCAGATGAACTAAATGAATGTTTTGAATCAGCTTTCATTGTGGAAGACACCGGCAGTGTGCCAGATGATGAAGGGTGTGAAGGAAGAGAAGTGAGTGCAGTTACTATTACAAGGGAGAAGGTGCTCAAAATGCAGAAAGACCTAAAGGTACATTAGTCACCAGATGGACTGCACCCTAGGGTTCCAAAAGATGTGACATTAGAGATTGTGGAGACTTTAGTAATGATCTTTCAAAAATCATTGGTCTCTGGCATGGTGCCAGAGGAATGGAAAATTACAAATGTCACTCCACTCTTTACGAAAGAATGAAGGCAGCAGAAAGGAAATTCTAGACCAGTTAGCCTGCCCTCAGTGGCTGGGAAGATGTTGGCGTCATTTGTTAAGGATGAGGCTTTTGAGTACTTGGTGACGCAGGACAAGCTAGGATAAAGTATGGTTTCCTTCAGGGAAATTCCTGCCTGACTTACCTGTTGAAATTCTTTGAGGACAGTACAGGTAGGATAGATAAAGGGCATGTAGTGGATGCTGTATATTTGGACTTTCAGAAGGCCTTTGCCAAGGTGCCACACATGAGGCTGCTTACCAAGTTAAGAGCCCATGGTATTACAGGAAAGTTACTGGCATGATTAGAGCATTGGCTGATTGGTAGGAGACATCGAGTGGGAATAAAAGGATCCTTTTCTGTTTGGCTGCCAGTGACTAGCGGTGTTCCGCAGGGGTCAGTGTTGGGACCGCTTTTAATGCTATATATCAATGACTTAGATGATGGAATAGATGGCTTTGTTGCCAAGTTTGCAGATGATATGAAGATCGGTGGAGGGGCAGGTAGTGTTGAGAAAACAGATAGGCTGCAAAAGGTCTTAGACAGGTTAGGAGAATAGGCAAGAGAGTGGTAAATGAAATACAATATCGGAAAATGCAAGTAATAAAGTCGATTGAATTCAAGTTGAGTCGGTGGTGAGGAAGGCAAATGCCGTGTTAGCATTCCTTTCAAGAGGTCTAGAATACAAGAGCGTGGATGTGACGCTGAGGCTTTATAAGGCACAGGTGAGGCCTCACCTGGAGTATAGTGAACAGTTTTGGGATTCTCATGAAAGAAAAGATGTGTTGGCATTAGAGAGGGTTCAGAGAATGATTCCAGGAAGAAAAGGAATGTTTGATAGCTCTGGGTCTGTTCTTGCTGGAATTCAGAAGGATGAGCGGATATTTCACTGAAACCTTTTGAAAGAAGAAAAGCCTAGACAGGGTAGATATGGTAAGAATGTTTCCCATGGAGGGGAAGTCTAGGACAAGAGGGCACAGCCTCAGGATAGAGGGGTGTCCATTTAAAATAGGTGTGGAGAAATTTCTTTAGCCAGAGGGAGAGGAATTTGTGGAATTTATTGCCACAGGCGTCTGTGGAGGCCAAGTCATTGGGTGTATTTAAGGTAGAGCTTGTTAGGTTCTTGATTGGACATGGCATCAAAGGTTATGGGGAGTGGGGCTGAGGAGGGGAAAAAGGAATCTGCTATGATTGAATGGCAGAGCAGACTCGATAGGCCAAATGGCCTAATTCTGTTCCTATGTCTGATGGTCTTATGGTCTTAAATGGGGCTCTTTGCTCTCAGTGAAAAAGAGAAATTGAACTGCCAGGAGCTCACACTCGACAAATAATACAGAGCTTCTTATTGTGTTTTCTGGTAGATAACTTTTTTGTAAATAATAGTAGTTTTCTCTTGCTATTTTTGCTTTTTTAATAATTTTTGATGCACTTAATAAACACGCTTGCTCTAAAGTGCTAAGTGACTCCAAGTATTTTTCCTTCAGTCATAAGCCATGTATCTAACATGTACTTGAACAAGTGAGAAAGATATTGAAAAGCAAAATTTCAGCAACTTGCAGAAATATGCAAAATTCAGAATTGTCATAATAAGGAGTTTCAGTCATCCAGTTACAGAGTGGGCTCGCAATCACAGAGGAGCAAAGTGTGCAGAAGTATTTCGGAAGTATATTAAGGACTTTTCTAATCACTAGACTTTCGGCCTAAAAAGAAAGGTTTAGCTGTTCTTAACTGAGGGGAAAGTGCCAGGCAAGATGAAACAAGTAAAAATTTGTGATGTGATTTTAATGACATTCTGCATTTTTTTTTTGCTACTTAAATTTACTTTTCCAAAAAACCTTTTTCAAAAGTTCCCTCCTGGAAGGTGCTTTAGGGTCATTAAAACAAAAACTTCCTGCCATCTTAAAAGTCGTTCCCTGATGCACCATCAATAACTCACTCTGAGACGTAAAGGCGAGATATCGGCTTTTATTGACTGGAAGAAGGAACCAGCAGTGAGTGACCATTATACTGCATCCTGGAGACTGAGAGGCCGGGGTCTGGCCTTGATCGCCTTTATACAGGGGTCTGTGGGAGGAGCCACAGAAGCAGTCAGCAGGGAGCGTGTCCAGACAGGCACACGTAGTTCACCACATTCCCTCAGGAAGTTAATCTGATCAACCATTTAGTTAGCCCTCCCTACTCCTTCGATCTATTACCCTTGTCACAGCACTGTAAATACCTCAAATGGTATTTTATTATACAATTTGCATTGTAAATATATGTTGGTTTATGGATTTATGTACATTTTATTCCATACCTCTAGCTTTTCTATTATATGTTATTTTTTATTCTTTATGATTGTTGAATGCTGTTTTTTGTTGAATGTCACAACCTAATTGACAGAAAATTCCTAATACATGTAAGTGGACAGTAAATAGTAAATAAAGTTGATCCCAGAGCTTTAATCTTTGAACCTTATGTGTTGCATGATCTGTCCAAATCCATGCAAACTAGTTTTTCACTGTATCCATGGCAACAATAATCCTACATCAATAGGGAAATTAAGAAAACAGCAATAAGGTTTAGAACAGCAACAAAAAAGGACAGAGATCAAAGGAAAACAATTAGACATTTCAAGAGGCCCATTTTTAGTGGGATGAGAATAGATCTGACTGGTTTTTTAAAAGTATTTGTTTAGTCACTTGAAGACAGAGTTTCTTAGACACTGTAAATTAAAAGATAAAATGTAAATAGAGCAGAGACAGAAAACACATAATAGATGCCAGTTTGATAATGCAACTAGGAACCAGACAGAGTACAGAAAGTTCTGAAGTAAAATCGGAGCTGAGTTGAGCAAAGAAAAAGATGAAGACTGTAAGGAGACAGAAAATGAAACCCAAAAATGCTTCTTTTGGTTATTCCTAATGAAGGGTCTCGGCCTTAAACGTCGACTGCGCTTCTCCCTATAGATGCTGCCTGACCTGCTGTCTTCCACCAGCATTTTGTGTGTGTTGTTTCCCAAAAATGTTTGATTGGTATGCAAGAGGGAAAGGGGTTGCAACAGGAGAGAAGTTCTAATCAGGGGCTCTACTGAGAAGATGACAGTCACTAAGTGAATCCTTTACAGTAATCCTCACCAAGGAAGAAGATGGAGTCCTAGCAAAGATTAGACATTGCATTTGGAATATTGTACCCTATTTGCAGCACCACACTCTTGGCTTTAGTTAGGACACAGAAGGAATTTATCAATACTTCTGTGAGATACAGGCAAGGTAAGTTCAGTGGATAGACTGGGATTGTTTTCCTTAGGACAGAGGATGTTGTGAGAGAGCTTTATCATCACATTTATGATACAGATAGTTGATTGAAGTATTGTTGGAGTGATCAAGAACCAGGAGACTGAAGATAATAATTATGGAAATCAGAAGGCTTATAAAACATGTCTCCAAAGATTGAAACAGAGAGATCAAGAAAGGGAAGGCAGGTGTCAAGGGAATGGACCAAGTAAATTTCAGAGCATGGTGGAAGTTGGAGGGAAAGTTGATAAAATTGACGAGCTCAGCATTTATGCATGAAGCAGCACTGGGCAGTCACCAATGTAGCGGAGGAAGAGCTGGGGAACATCTCAAAGCCAAAAGAAATAAACGTCTTGATAAACTTGGGAACTTGACTGCTCTTATTAATTTAGAAATAGTAAGCCTGGGTGTTATCCTTGATTCCTATTTAAATTTTAAATCCCACATGAAGAATGTGACCAGAGCAGTGTTTCTACACTTGAGAAATATTGGAAAGGAATGTCACATAATGGTGCTGAAAAACTAATTCATGCCCTTATGTCAGATAGACTAGTTTACTGCAATGCACTTTTTACTGGCCTTCCAAAGGAATCTATTGACAGACTTCAACTCAATCAGAACACTGCTACACTTCTGACTAAAACCATTCCCATCCTAGCTCCTCTCCATTGACTTCCTGTATCTTTTAAAATTGTTTTTAAAGTTCTCTTACTTGTTTTTAAAGCTCTTAATGGTCCAGGACCGGAGGACGTCATAGTATCACTTCCGTTCAGAATCCCACACGAGCTCTCAGGTCTTCTTCCGCTGGTCACTAAATTTAAATGTTCCCCTTCAAAGGATTATTGGCAGGTCAGCTTCTTTGGAGTACGCTCCTAAACTGTGGAATTCAATACCTAAAACTATAAAAGATGCAGACTCAGCTGACACTTCTAAATGCCAGCACAAAACCTATTTATTTAAAGGATCATACATAAAATCCTGGAGGAACTCAGCAGGCCAGGCAGCGTCAATGAAAAAGCAAAAAATAAGCAGTCATTGCTTTAGGCTGAGACCCTTCAGCAGGACTGATGAAAGGTTTCAACTTGAAATGTCGACTGCTTACTCTTTTCATAGACGTTGCCTGACCTGCTGAGTTCCTCCAGCATTTCATATGTGTTGCTTTGGATTTCCAGCATCCACAAATGTTCTCATGTTGGGGGCTTATTATTTAACCTTGCTTTCAACTAACATCTTTTTGTCTTTTATTTTCGTGTTTAATTTTGTTTTTTATTTTATTTTCATGTTTGCACTTTATCCCATTGTAAAGCATTTTGAGCTATTTTATCGGTATGAAGAGTGCTCGATAAATAAGTTATTATTATTATAGGTACATAATAGGTAAACGGAGAATTTACTTTAGTGGGGAACTTGCCCAGAGGAGGAGTTGAGGCCAGCATGGATCAGCCACAATCGAACTTGGATTCAGATTAATTTATTTAAGATATGTACATGCATTGTTCGCATAAATAAACAGGCAACATAAGGATATACTGGGGGCAGCCCACAATTATCACCACACATGCTGGCACCGACATAACCTGCCCACAATGCCCAGCAGAACACAGAAAAACATCAAAATCAAACACACTAGCAAGAAAGCAACAGCAACGAAACAAAACAAAAACAACAGTCATATTGAATCAACAACACACACAAAATGCTGGTGGAACACAGCAGGCCAGGCAGCATCTATAGTGAGAAACGTCGACAGCGCAAAATGTTGGGAGCTCTTACTGAAGACCCACACTCAACATTTTAGGAACAGTTACTTCCCCTCCGTTATCAGAGTTCTAAACGGACATTGAGCCCATGAACACTACTTCAATGTTTTGCTCCCTCTTCCTACTTTTAATTTATTATACATTTATATAAATTAATTGAAATAAGCAGTGCTAAAAGAAGATATACATCACTGACACGTCATGAGTTTGTTGTTTTGTGGAATTAGTACAGTGAAATTCATTAAAAATACCATCAATTACAATAATATATATTTGATGTATTGCACAGTACCACTGCCACAAAACAACCTATTTTTGACATTTATCAGTGATAAATGACTTGATTCAGATTCAATTCAAAGTTGCTGATTAACCACTACCCTCTCAAGATTGAAATAAGCAACAAAGGCAGTTCTTTCTGGCTGTGTCCCTATCCCATATAGGCAAAAATAAAATCTCCTTTAAACAAATCTTTGACAATGCAGTTCTGAGCTTTAAGAGCAAAATAATTTTCTGGCAGAATGTGGTCCTTTTGACATCACTGATTCAGGCCTGGCAATGAACGCTGTACTGGGTTTAATTCATCCTGAAGGTTTCGAGATACTGGCATGCATCTTAATGTTTCATTCCAATTTCAGACAAATCCCTCTACTGGTGTGGTTTCTGCTTCAGTAAATAGCGGCCAGAGAGCTGGTGGTGATCGGGGGTGGGGTGAGAGGTGGGTGTGCCTTTCATGAGCACATTCAGAATGCCATTGATGGGATTAAGGCAGAAAGTCCACAATTGTAAAAGGGGAATGGTTTTGTTGTCAGTTTCTAAAATCAGGAACGTGGGACTTAATGGGAAAAGTTGTTTAGCAAGATTCCAGAGAGTGCCAGATACACATCTGGGAAGCCTCTGCCTTTCAAGATTCACTGTTTGGCTGGAGATATTTTCTCTCTCTCTTTTTACAGTGAGGGAGGGGAAGTTATATGACTGCTGGCATATTTTGTAGTGATATCAGTACTGAGTCATTCTTTGCAAGATCTACGACCAGAACTGAGTCTCTCCATATAAATGCTGAACAGGCTAATGCCAGCAGTCAGTGAGAGGGGCTCTCAGGCTGTTTAAAACAAAGGAGAAATGGGATCTTCTTGGATCAAGCGCTTTACTCAAGAGTTCACAACGAAAAAGATTTCTCCAATAGCCAGGAAGCCACAATTAATTCTACAATCACAGGTAGGACAGAAGCTGTATTTCTGTAGTAAAAACAGTAAGCAATTCCATTTGTGATTTACCTAATTTTCCAGGTGCTTGTGAAGCTTTTCGGCTGAACAGAACCTATGTTGGTTAGGAGATCTTCAAGGAGTGATGCCTCAGAAGGCGGCAAACATTACTAAGGATCCCCATCAACCAGGTCATGCCTTGTTCTCATGTCTAACATCAGGAAGAAGAAAGGCAGAGAAATGTAAAAGCACAGACTCAATGATTCCGGGAAAGCTTCCTCTCCTCTGCCACCCGATTTCTGAATGGACATTTAACCCATGAACACTACCTCACTATTTTTTATTTCTAGTTCTGCACTACTTTTTAAATTTAACTACTTAATATATATATTTACTGTAATTCAGAGTTTTTTTCCTCCATTGTTATGGATTGCCTTGTACAGCCTGAGTCTGAAAGGAGTTCAGTTTCCCTGCGTTGCCAGCGAGGAGGCACTACATGAGGCTTGCTGTTGGAGAGGCTGTGCACAGGCAGCGAGAGACTTAGACATTCTCCTCTCCTTTTCACAAAGACTGCTAGCCAGCAGTGGAAGCTGAAAGTGAGAGCAGGAGGCTCTACCCGTTATACTACCACACCAGATGGGTCATAACCAACAGTTATTACCCTACAACCATCAGGCTCCCGGACCAGTGTAGATAATTTCACTCACCTCAACTCTGAACTGGTTCCACAACCTACAGACTCACTTTCAATGAATCTACAGCTCATGTCCTCAGCACCATTTATTTACTAATTTGTTGTACTTAGACAGTCTGTCTTCTTTTGCACATCGGTTGTCCGACAGTCTTTGTGTGTAGTATTTTATCGATTCTATTGTATTTCTTTGTTCTACTGTGAATGCCTGCAAGAAAATGAATCTCAGGGTAAGATATAGTGACATAGAAGACATGCAATGCAATTCAGGCCCTTTGGCCCACAAAGCTGTGCTGAACATGTCCCTACCTTAGAACTACATAGGCTTTACCCATAGCCCTCTATTTTTCTAAGCTCCATGTAGCCATCCAGGAGTCTCTTAAAAGATTTCCACCTCCACCACCACCACCGGCAGCCCATCCCATGCACTCACCACTCTCTACGTAAAAAACGTACCCCTGACATCTCCTCTGTACCTACTTCCAAGCACCTTAAAACTGTGCCCTCTCATGTTAGCCATTTCAGCCCTGGGAAAAAGTCTCTGACTATCCGCACGATCAATGCCCCTCATCATCTTATACACCACTATCAGGTCTCCTCTCATCCTCTGTCGCCCCAAGGGAAAAAGGCCGAGTTCACTCAACCTATTCTCATAAGGCATTCTCCTGAATCCAGGCAATATCCTTGTAAATCTCCTCTGCACCCTTTCTATGATTTCCACATCCTTCCTGTAGTGAGGCGACCAGAACTGAGCACAGTAATCCAAGTGGGGTCTGACCAGGGCCCTATATAGCTGCAACATTACCTCTCGGCTCCTAAACTCAATCCCACGATTGATGAAGGCCAATGCACCGTATGCCTTCTTAACCACAGAGTCAACCTGCGCAGCAGCTTTGAGTGTCCTATGGACTCGGACCCCAAGATCCCTCTGATCCTCCACACTGCCAAGAGTCTTACCATTAATACTATATTCTGCCATCTTATTTGACTACCAAAATGAACCACTTCACACTTGTACGTATACATACTTTGTTATCAGACTCATTAAAACAAAATGGTCTGTTGGCCTCACAATTCCCTTGTTATGGTCATGTACTTCATCGTTTACACCCAACGTGCAGAGAAAAAAGAGAAACAGAAAAAGTGTGTAAACAGTAAAATAGAAGTTCACTAAAGTGAGTCTACACTGTGGCACCAGGCCACAGTAACAGTTTGGTGCAGGAATGAGTAAGCCTCGCAGAGTAATGGGTTGAAGTTCAACGCAGAGATGAGACAATAATCAAATCTAGCATCTGTGCCCCCAATTTACCCCTGTTCGCCTACGGTGAACTGCCGTCACCCCGCCAACAGTGTAATACTTTGGTGTAAATATGGTGTAATGCACCCGACCCGCAATACACGCTCGCAACACAAATATCAAACAGTACACCGAAGGCAAGTAAATAATTACAACTTTATAATTATTTCTTAGTGATGGGTTAGTAGAAACAGATAACCTAAAGGTGCCAAATCAGTAAGTTTATAAGTCTGTACACATAATATTTTAATACGTTGGAGCTCACACCTCTAGCTCCATCCACAACGACCTTCCGAGCCTTCGGCCACCGTCTGAACCGCCGACTTACAGTATCCATCGCTCTGAAACCGTTGTCTGCTCCTCACACATCCGTCCTCCTCGCTCACCTCCCGAAAAAGACCGCAAACTCCCGCTCAGCTCACACATACAAGATAGCACGATGATTCTCCATTGGTTAGTTCCCCCCCCTTATTTGCAGTTATAAGCCAAACATTCCAGATACAGAAACCCATTACAGCATTACAGAGAAGCCATCTCATTATAACAATACAGAGGCCATTTTGTTAGCCTGAACAGTTAACACTACAGTTAATAGTACTGAGAGCCCTACATAACCAAAATCAATACCAACTGTGCACAGAGACATGAAACCTCTTTCTTATACAAGAGCACCCCTGCAAACCAGCATCCAACAGCCAATATCTCAACTTCTGATAATGCAAAGATGGTTCCAAATAAAAGCTTCAGGATTAAAATGTAACCTCTGACATTCCACCATGCAAATTCAGACTGGTGCCATCCACTGAGCCAGTGTTTCATTATGACTCACAGTGGTCTGACAGATCAACAGGACCAAAATGGGGACTGCTTCTGAGGCGTGGCAGTAGGACAGCAGGCTTGGAAATGCCTTGGCATTGTGTCACCTGAACAGCCCCAGCCAAGGTGAAGTGAAGCCCTTAAGTCTCAGAGCTACTCAGCAGAGCACCCCTTGTCTCCAGCCATTAACCCACCCCACACCATTACATACACACCACTATATGTACATCCAATCAGTCTCTATTTGTATAACAATTGCCATTAACCCACCCCACACCATTACATACACACCACTATATGTACATCCAATCAGTCTCTATTTGTATAACAATTGCCATTAACCCACCCCACACCATTACATACACACCACTATATGTACATCCAATCAGTCTCTATTTGTATAACAATTGCCATTAACCCACCCCACACCATTACATACACACCACTATATGTACATTCAATCAGTCTCTATTTGTATAACAATTGCCATTAACCCACCCCACACCATTACATACACACCACTATATGTACATCCAATCAGTCTCTATTTGTATAACAATTGCCATTAACCCACCCCACACCATTACATACACACCACTATATGTACATTCAATCAGTCTCTATTTGTATAACAATTGCCATTAACCCAACCCACACCATTACATACACACCACTATATGTACATTCAATCAGTCTCTATTTGTATAACAATTGCCATTAACCCAACCCACACCATTACATACACACCACTATATGTACATTCAATCAGTCTCTATTTGTATAACAATTGCCATTAACCCAACCCACACCATTACATACACACTATATGTACATTCAATCAGTCTCTATTTGTATAACACTTGCCATTAACCCAACCCACACCATTACATACACACCACTATATGTACATTCAATCAGTCTCTATTTGTATAACAATTGCCATTAACCCACCCAACACCATTACATACATATCACTATGTAAAGGGAGTTTCTTCCAGGATTGATTTCTGTGGAAGCTGTGTGATCACCCTCTTTAAATTATGTCTGCGGCGAAGAGCTGGTGTGCCTTTGCGGGTGTGCGATTGCTGGTTATCTCTGCATGTGTGTTGGGTGGGGTGGCTGTTGGTGCCCCAGAGGGCGTTGTTCGAGTTCCGACTAGCGTTGACGAAATGGTGGTGGGACCATGGGCTGTCCGTACTGTTTGGAGAGTGAGGAGTGACAGGTTGGGATGTTTCAGCAGTGGTAGGCTTTGCCCAGTTGTTGGAATAATGTCCAGCTCTAAAGAGGCGAAGGCGTGGGCGGAGCAGACCTTTCAGTTGTTGGGTGAGTGGCAGTGCTTGGCTGAGGGAAAGTGACAGGGTCTGGTTGAAAGTTTGAGTAGGCGGGCTGGTGACGTTGTTAGAACTGTCGGGACGTTGTTAGAACTGTTAGAACGTTGTTAGAAGTGACAGCTGCCAGTTCTGGGAAAGTGTGGGAAAATGCGTTTGGTTCGACTGGAAGTCAAATGCCGCAGCTGGGGAGGCTTATCATATCCGTGGCAGGAGATTGGCGGAAAGTTTTTCGGGTATCCCTTTTGGCTAGGGGGCAGATAAATTACTTGCGGTGCCAAGGGGATCTGTCAAGGAGATCAGTTGTTCCGTTGATCCGAGAGGTGTCGGGAAACTTAGAGGAGGCCCAGTGGGGGAACGGCTTGGGGTCTCTGGGGGAGCACGTTCCCAGCAATGTACCAAGGAACTCCCGAAAGGAGCAGATCCTAATCCTGAAGGCTTAGAGGAATCAAGCGCACAGGTGTTGTTACGGATAGATGGAAGTCAAGTTAAAGCCATCCTCGGCACCGGGACGCCAGTTAAGTTGCTGTACAGTTTGTTTTATAACCGTTATTGGAAGAATTTACCCTTGACGACATTGAGGACACTGGAGATTTGGGGTACCAGTGCCGGTGATTATCCAGAAGACGGTTGTTGGTCAGTGAAAATGGAGTTCTTAGAGGCAAATGTGGAGGTGACTGAGGTTCGTGAATTGTTAATGCTGATGTGTCCGGACCCTGTTGAGACGGGCAGCGTTTCTGTTCTAGAGAGAACCAATATCCTGCTGGTGCGCTTGGGGGCCTGCCCAGAGGAGGCGGGTGAGAGCGGTTTGGAGGCATTGTCGATACACCCAGAGTTTCGAGCTGCTTGGGTGGATGTGTGTAGCAGCATTGGGCCGATACCGAATTCAAACAAGAGCCGGTGGCGGTACGGCCTGGGGGAAGTATCTGAGGGTGAGACCCTCTTAGTGGACGCTGTGAAATACCACGAGGGAGGGGAGTTAAGCGCTGAAGACACCTCGGAGAGAGAGAGGTTGCAGCGACTGGTCCCTGAAGCTGTGGAAGACGTAGGCAGCGTGTGTGTGGATTATATTGAGCTGAAGAGGTGCACTGTCAGTGACCAGAATATGGCCCTGAGGGCCGAAGAGGCGATGGCCTATTTGAGTGGTGCAAAGTGGTTTAAGGTGCTGGATCTGAGGAGTGGATGTTGCCAGATCCCTATGAGTGGGGCCAACAAGGAGAAGACAGCCATTATAAATTCCCTAGGAGTCTTCCGGTCCAAAAAGATGCCACAGGGCATATCTGGAGCCCTTGCAACCTTCCTGCAGGGCATGTGGACGACCATGGGGGATGTGGAGGCGTTTGGAGTTTTGGTGTATGTGGATGATCGCTTGGTATTTGGATTTGCCTCAGGAGAATATGAAGTGAGGTCGTTGCAGGAGCAGCTGAGAACTACAGAGTTAAAGTGTTTTCTGAACACGTGCCAGGGCTGGCGAAGGTCGCAGCTCGTGAGTGACTGTCTCTACAGAATCAAGTTTGAAATGAAGACAGAGAGACTGGAGAAAGTTGATCTGGAAGAAGTCATGAGGAAGAAAAAGCTGGAGAGAAGAGCAGTGAATACTGAACAGGAGGCTGAAGAGACTGCAGGAGCAGTGCAGGCCACGTGTTTCCGTTTGGAGAAGATCGAACAGCAGCTACCGATCACAGGAATGAGGAAGAATACAGATTCGATGGATGATGTGCTGGATGTGTGGTACATGCTGCCCTTTGCTGACTTTCCCTCGATTGAGGAAGAGATCTTTGGCCCTTTCCCCCTGAGTCAGGTGTAGTGGGGAGGGTTAGCTGTGTGCAGTGGGGGGCATGAGTGAGAGGTTGAGAGAGGAGTTGGTAGTGGGCCCAAGGTATCCCCAGTTGTGTCCTAGCCTGAAGGATTTAGGTGAGGGGGTACGGAGGTCTCGGAAGGATTAGGGAACTCCCAGATAGTTGGCCTATGTAGCGCCTGAGGAACAGGGCGTGAGGTTTATTGTGTGGGGAGGAGATGTCACTGTTTGTGCTTGAGTTACGGTGTGTTGGCAGGAAAGGTGGCGAGTTATTTAATAGTCATAAGGACATGACTTTTATTTGGTGGGGGGAGAGTGTAAAGGGGGTTTCTTCTTTTTTCTTTGTTACTGTGTATGTAATCAAAATGGCTTCTTTGTTTTGTTAAAAGTAGGAATGCTTCTTTGTTGCGAGAGAGTGTTGGAAGCTTGTTTGTGTTAAAATTTACTGATAAGGTCAATTGTATTCCTTTGTAAACCAATTGGGATTAATGTTCTTTCTTCTGAGTCTGTAAGCTATTGTTGGTGGGCTTTTGGGCAGGTCGGCGCGAGGGGGTGAGAGTGAGAGAGGACGCGATGCTGTAAACTGGGCGAGGAACAGACCCCAAGCGGGGGTCTGAGGCCAGGAGGTACTCGGAGGAGAGGAGACGAAGATAGATGTGCTTGGTTGACCACTTGGAGAGTCCTGAGCTGCGAGTCGAGGAGTTCGGAGGGGATCGAATGGTGGCCAGAAGACTTCAGTAATTGAGCTCCAACGGTTGTGCACGAAGTGGTTTGGACTTTGATAAGTTTGGCGCCTTTTCTTTATTTTTTCTTCTTCATGTATACTGTATCGTTATTAATCACTTGGTTATAGTAACCTTTATAAATTGTTCTCATTTAATCGCATATGGTGTACTGTCTGTTTTTGGGCGAGGCGGGAACATCACACAGCATCCACACCAGCTGATTACCCAGTTTGGCGGGGCCGAAGGCTGCTCCCCCTAGACGAGAACGAGCTGAGCGAGCCTGAGGCGACCCAGGGGGTTACATTATGTACATTCAGTCAGTCTCTATATGTATAACATTATGATGCAGAGGATTGTTCCTATATTTATATTAGTTTTGTTTTTTTATTATGTTCTTTATACTTGTTATATTTTATACTGCACTGGATCTGGAGTAACAATCATTTCACTCTCCCTTACACTCGTGTACTGACAAATGGCAATAAACAATCTTGAATCAAATTGAAGAGGACGAACGATACCACAGGCATGGGTAAGTGCCATCAGAAGGATGGAGACACAAGGAGGCTAAGGTTCCATTGGGTGCAAAGAGAGGTTCACTTGTCTTAACTAATTTATAAAGTTATACTTCAATCAGTGTGTACAGAGGGTCTACTTCTGTATTTTAGAAAGAGGATGCTAAAATAAAGGGAAGGACTGCAAATAGAGCATACATATGCGAAAGGCTGGAGGAAATTAAGAAGTCATGCAGCATCTATGGAAACAACAGTCAGCATTTCAGGCTGAGGCCCTTCTTATGAGTAAGTGCCATCAGAAGGATGGAGACACAAGGAAGATAAGATTCAAGTGGGTGCAAAGAGAGGTTCATGTGTATTAACTAATTAACTTATAAAGTTATACTTTGATCTGTGTTTGTAGATGGTTTTAGAAAGAGATTATAAAGGGAGGGGAAGGACTGCAAGTAGGAAACAATTTTGTTTGTAGTGTACAATGTGCACACATTAAAATAAATGCGCATTTAATGCCTACAGCACCATCAGGGACAACTAAGTACCCCTCTGCCACACACACAAAATACTCGAGGAACTGAGCTGGCCCAGCAGCATATATAGAGAGGAATGAACTGTCGATGTTTCGGGCCACGACCCCCAAAATGTTGACTGCTTATTTTTCTCCATAAATGCTGCCTAACCCAGGCATGGGCAAACTACGGCCCGCGGGCCATATGCGGCCCGTTAAGCTTTTTAATCCAGCCCGCAGAACTTGATGAAATTATATTAATAAACCTTGTTAACATTTTTCCCCGCAATTCTGGCGTTTTCCCAATAGATGACGCACTCTATATACATTGACCTTTGTTGAGGTGCAGCATATTACTCCACATTTGCGCATTACTCTCTGTCCGGCTCGACCTATTTGTGTGAGCAGGCGTTCAGCGTCATGAACATCAACAAAGCAAGCCACAGATCCAAGTTAACTGACCAACACCTCAGATCCATCCTGAGAATTGCCACAACAAAACTAAATCCAGACTTTGATGCGCTGGCTAAAAAGGGAGACCAACAACACTGTTCCCACTGAAATTAAAAATAAGTTTCTTCGTTGTGTTATGTAAAAAATGCATTTGAAAATATTTTTTTTCAATAAGCCTTACATGTTACATGTCATTTCTGTTAAGTGATGGACATGAGTAGTGCACAGGTGCACGTACGTTCTCAAAATAAAAAAATGTGCTCCAGATCAAATAACGCGCTCCGCATACTGGCGCACTGTCACTGTTCTGTCTTTGTGCTGGTCGTTGTTGAGATTTGGCACAGGGGACAATTGAATAAGAATGAGCAGGACAAGTAGACCTGCATCTCCTACCGTTTTTGAAATAAAGACAGTCAGGAGGAGAGTGATGATGATAATATCTTGAAGGATAACAGAATTTTCAGTGCTTTAAAATAATAACTGTTACTATTAAAAAAAAGCCGTATTTTATTCATTTAATTTTCAGTGTTTTAAAAGTCATTTCAATAAATAGCTAAATACCATGGGACTTCAAAGACAGATATTTTGCTGTAATGCATTTGTTCATTTTCAATTGAAATTAAAGCACATGTTTTCTACATATCCCATGATATTTTATTTTCTCTTATGAGGTGTATTACCAAAACACTCCGTCCATCTGCTCCTGGTCCAGCCCCCCCTGTCAAATTTTAGAACCCTTTGTGGCCCACAAGTCAAAAAGTTTGCCCACCCCTGGCCTAACCTGTTGAGTTCCTCCAGCAATTTGTGTGCATTGCTTTCGATTTCCAGCACCTGCAGAAATGTCTGTGTTTGTAATTACCCCTCTGCTTCTGTCTATCAAGATTCACACTGGAAATCCAATTTCAAAAAGAAAAGGCTATTGATGCAGGCAGCTTGGAATTGTACCTATTAAGAATTAGTATTTTTGAAAGAAAACAAGAAGGTTTAGTCCTGAAGAAGGGCCTCAGCCTGAAATGCTGACTGTTGTTTCCATAGATGCTGCTTGACTTCTTAATTTCCTCCAGCCTTTTGCATATGTATGTTTCGTTCCAATTTGCAAGTGAGTACAGAGAAAGGGGCAGTTGTGCCCTGTATAACAGCTGACCAAATTGCTTTCTATTATCAAAACAATTTATTTAAAGTTCAAAGAAAATTTATTATCAAAGTGCATATATCTCACCTGAAAGCCATTTTCTTGCAGGCATTAGAACAAAGAAATGGAATAGAATCAATGAAAAACTACCCACCAGGACTGACAAACAACCAATGTTCAAAAGAAGACAAGCTGTGCAAATACAAAAAAAGAAACCAAACAGTAATAATAATAAATAAATAAGTTATAGATAACACTGAGAACATGAGTTGTAGAGTCCTTGAAATTAAGTCCACAGCTTGTGGAATCAGTTCAGTGCAGAGGTGAGTGAAGTTATACATGGTGGCTCAGGGTAACTGGACTAATTCCACAACTTATAAACTCATTTTCAAGGACTCCACAATTCATGTTCTCAGCATTTTTAAAAATCCATTTAGCGATACACTGTGGTAACAGGGCTTCCTGGCCCAACTAGCCCATGCTATCCAATCACCTACTAACCTTCCAAACTGTGCGTCTTTGGAATGTTATTGGTTGGCATTGGAACCCAGAGTGCATGGAGGAAGCCCACGTATTCACAGGGATAATGTACAAATTCCTTACAGATAATGATGGAATGGAGTCCCGGTTGCAGCCACTGTAATAGTGTTCTGCTAACTCTTATGCCACAAGTTCAATAACTAGGATGCACATTACCAATCTTACCAATGGCATGTCCAATGTTGCCTCTTATTGAGTGAGTGTTTTTCATTCTCATTTTCAGTGGCGGCTCCACCCTGTCATCTGGCTGTGCTATCGAATTTTCATGGCAGTCTACAGCCTGGCCTGGTGCATCCGCAGCGGCATCCAGACCAACAGCTTCAAGTGGTTCATTTTCCTCACCCACCTAACCTATACCATGCTCACTGCCTACTTCAACTTGGCATTGATCAATCTTATTTGCTGCATAGCATTTGGGAAAAGGAAAGAAACTCAAAACGTCAAGGAGGCCTCTTCAGCAGAGTTGTCACTCCCCAACCCAAGTAAGACTGTTTCCTATTTTTTGGCATTTATGTTTTAGCTTTTAACAATAGTTACTATTTTTTTCACTGCTTGATTTCACTCAAAACTCACTGAATGTTTCTGACTTCCTTCAATATCCATTAGTGTTGGTAACTTAAAAAGCAACTTATCTATTGATGCTCATCAGCCCAAGATAAAAGGTTCAGAGGATGTTGTCTCAACTAGAGGGCATGTTTTATAAAGATAGGTTGAGCAAGCTAAGGCTTTGGCTTTGGAACAATGCAGGATGAGGAGTGACTTGATAGAGGTAAAGATGATAAGAATGGGCAGCCGGAAACTTTTTCCCAGGGTGTGGAAATGGCTAATAAAAGGGGACATAATTTTATGGTGATTGGAGGAAATTATAGGAGGATGTCAAAGGTGTTTTTTTTGTGGTGTATGTGTGAAATACACTGCCCGGGGTGCTTGTAGAGTCAGATACATTAGGGACATTCAAGAAACTCTTAGGTAGGCACATGGATGATCAAACATGGAGGGCCATGTGGGCAGGAACTGATCATAGAGTAAGTTAAAACGTTGGCACAACATCATGAGCCAAAGGGCTTGTAATGTGCTATAATGTTCTATGTTCTCTTTTTCATAGGAGTGGTAGTAAACAGATTTTGACACCTAGCCTTGTACAAAGAGAAATGAGCAAAAGCATGATCAGAGGTGGATTTAAGGAGCCTCATAAGGAGCCAAGGTGCTGAAAGTGTTTCAGAACTGAATCCTAAAGTCTCAAGTATTGTTAGCTGAAGCAATGGCCACACATGATAAAGCAATCCTCATTTGCATTCAGGATGGTTAAGAAGGTGTATGGAGTATTGGCACTCATTAGATGGAAGATTGAGTTCAAGAGCCACGAGGTAATGTTGCAGTTCCATAAAACCCTGGTTAGACTACACTTGGGGATAATGTGTTCAGATCCAGTTCCCTTGTTATAGGAAGGAGGTGGAAACTTTACAGAGGGTCTAGAGGAGATTTACCAGGATGCTGCCTTGATTAGTGATCATGTCTTACGAGGTTAAGTTGAGCAAGCTATGGCTTTTCTCCTTGCAATGAAGGCAAATGAGAGCCAAAAGAATAGAGGTGCATAAGTTGATAAAATATATAGATAGAATAGGCAGCCATCACCAATGGCCAATACAAGAGGGTATAATTTTAAGGTGATTGAAGAAAAGAATAGGGGAATATCAGAGATAAGTTTCTTACACAGAGAGTGGAGGGTCCATGGATCACACTGTCATGGGAGGTGGTAGAGGCTGATAAAGTAGGTATATTTAAGAGAAAAGGAGATAGCTATGAGAAAAATGAAGGGTTATGGGCTGTGTAGGAGGGAAAGTATAACTGATTGTTGAATAGGTCTGCACAACATAGCATGCTGAAGGGCACCCATTGTGTTGTACTGTTTTATGTTCAATATTCTAAGTGTGGGAACAAATTTAAGGTATGAACATAACACCAATATTAGTGAAAATATTGGGAAGAAGTTTTAGGGTTATAATTTATGATCGCTTGGAACTTCAGGGTCTGATTAAGGTGAGTCAATATAATATTGTGCATGGGAAGTTATGCAACACAAATCTTACTGAGTAGTTTTGAAGAGTTTGAAAGGAATTTGATGAAGGCAAGGTAGTGGATATGGTATACACAGGCTTCAATAAGTCTTTGACAAGGTCTCACATGATAGGATAGTCCAGAAAGTTAGGATACATGGGATCCAAGTTGTCTGGTGCAGAAAGCAGAGGGTAGTATTGAAGGCAGGACCATCACAGTTTAAAAAGAACTTTTCAACATTGGTACAGATTGCAAAGGGATAGAGGAATGTTTTAGCCAGAGTGTGATGAGCCTGTGGAATTCAATGCCACAGATGGTAGTGGAGGCCAAGTCAGTGGGTATATTTAAAGCAGAAGTTGATAGGTTCTTGATCAGTAAAAATATCGAAGGTACAGGGAGAAGGCAGAAGAAATGGTGTTGAGAGGGTTAATAAATCAGCCATGATGATCTTGGGCTGAAAGGTCTCATTATGCTCCTAAGCCTTATGAATGTTGGTCAAATGCAGGAAAATGGGATTAACTGAGGTTGAGTGTGTTGAGAGCTTTGGGTTCCTTGGAGTGAACTTCACCAATAATCTCCCATGTTCTAGTCACTTAGACACTATGGCCAAAGTTGCTCACAAATGTTTTCACTTCCTTGGGAAGCTAAAGAAATTTGGTTTCCTTATGACCTTGCACCTTATTGTCTACCAGCACTGTGTTTTCAGTGTAGCTGTAACACTTCATTCTGCATTTTGTTATTGTTAATGTCAGTGCACAGTGTAATGAATTGATCTGTATGTACAGTACGCAAGGCAAACTTTTTATTGGACCTCAATATATGATGATGAAAAACCACTTCCATCTCCAAGTATAGACAGGCATCTCGGTCAGTTTGGATGAGTCAGACTGAGGGGATGGCAGAGGGTGGTGGGGGAAGGGGAGACGGGAGACACAATCGCAGCATGTGAAGACCCGGCCCAGAGTTTATGGCTGGAGTCTCAGTCGGTGGTTGCGCCATCGCTTTGAAGCTGTCCATGGTCGTTGGAACCCGCGGTGATGGCGCTGGAGTCCGGGTTTTCAATATGCCCTGGGTTGCTGGGGCAGCCGATATCAGTTAGTCCTGACGAAGGGTCTCGGCCCGAATCGTTGACAGTGCTTCTCCCTATAGATGCTGCCTGGCCTGCTGTGTTCCACCAGCATTTTGTGTGTGCTGTTGTTTGAATTTCCAGCATCTGCAGATTTCCTCGTGTTTGTTCTTCTGCACATTGATTGTTTGTCAGTCTTTGGGTGTAGTTTCCCAATCATTCTGTTGTATTTCTTTGTTCTATTGTGTATGCCTGCAGGCAGATGAAGCTCAGGATAGTTCATGGTGTCACATATACAGGTGCATACTTTGATAATTAATTCTCTTTGAATTTTGAGATGCATTTTTTGCAGCCATTTACAATAAGACAGACAGAGAGACGAAATAGGGAGTTTGATACTTGCAGGAGCATAAGGCACATCGTTGAAATTCAAACGATTTCTACGATTCCTACTGAAACTTTGCTGGGTTTGGATACTCCATTGTTGCTTTTCCTTTCTTGTTTTTTAGAATCAGCCATAGAAGTCGAAGGCGGGAGCTCGTTGTGCGTAAAGAGGAAAGAATTCCCATCGCCACCTTCACTGCTGCGGCACCCCATTAGCATCCAGTGGGATCTGCTCAACATGATGTGTGTAATCAGCCTCTACGTCACCATCGCTTTCTGGAGCATTGATTATGTCCCGGGGCTTGTGGCCCCCGACTCCATTAACATCAACGTGCACGTGGTGAACTCAGTGCTGGTGCTGCTAGAGTTAGGCATGACAGCAGCTCCCATTCACCTCGCCCACTTCGTCTACGTCCTGCTCTACTGCCTGTCCTACATTCTTTTCACCATTGTTTACTGGGCGCTGGGGGGCACCAACCTCAAGGGCAAGCCATACGTCTACAGGATACTCAATTACAGCAAGTCCCTGGGTGCTGCCACAGGCTGTATTGTTGGGAGCCTCTGCGTCATCTTGCAGCTCCTTCAGTTCTTGGTGTGGAACCTCCACCTCTTAAAGCACCACATATACCTCAGGCTCATGTGCAAGGACAACAATGTATCACACCGTTAACCCAGCCGTACAAAACTATTCTCTCCAAAACTAGATCACAAAGTTGGGACCAAACCCAAAAATGAAAGAGCAATAACCACATCAAACATCGACATGCAGAACAATGCTTCAATTTTATTCTTTTGGAAGCACCCACGAAGTGAATTTGTTTTTCCAACATCATTAGGTTTGCCAACATGCTACTATTTAACTGATCATGTGTAACGATCGTTCAGTTTCTCAGCCAATGTACATCCAAATCAATATCTGATTTCACAAGTTGTTATCACAAGTTGTAACAAGATTGAAGATCCAGGATTATTTGTCGCATGTACGTCGAAAGATAAGAGTGAAATATCTCATTTGTGTTAACAACCAACAGATCCGTGGGTGTGCTGGGAGCAGGCCGCAAGTGTTGCCACGGATTCCAGCGCCAACATGGCGTGCCCACAATGGCCAGCAGAACGCAACAGGCAACAAAACAGCAACAACACAGCAAGTCCCTTTCCTCCCTCCCACCCACCCACGCACATGCACCGTCTTCCTACTCCTGGACAGGCCTCTAGGCTCCAGCCTCCAGCAAATAGACTCTGGCCTGCATTCAGCAGGCTTTGACATTCCCAATGGAGTTGTAGTGATTAGCAGACTCGGCTCTGGCCAACGGGCCTTAATTCCTGGACTTCTGATTCATCCTCGGGCCTCAATCTTTGGCATTGATCCCAGGATATGCTGATCATCGCACATCAGGCCTCCAAATCTGGACTCGCCAATGATGGGAACCTGAACATTCTGCTTCAAATTCCCCTGGCCCGCAGAGAACCCCTACTCTGGAACGAGCCGACAACTCACTGGCCTGGGGGAAGGGGGCTCATCCACTCTTTGTGTCAAGCACAGTAAAAGATTGAATTTCCTGGAGATTAAACCCAAAACTGTATTTATAATCTCTCCATCTGATTTTAGACTGGCGTTGGACTTAATAATTGTCATAGAGTTGGCTGCTCCCAAGATGTTGCTGAAATGTCCAAATGAAGGGGCTTGAGTCAACCTATTGACTGTCCTTAATTGATGGGAATGTGTAATTTGAGCCTTCAAGCCTGCTCAGATGTTTATCAAGAAAGTGGCTGACCTCCCTGTAACCCCAGCTCCACTTTCCCTCTAAAGCATGGCAACCATTCATATCCCTGTTTTTTCAAGATTCTAGCTACCTTTGCTTTAAAAGTATACAGAATGTCTGTTTCCAATGCCTGTGGAAAAGAATTTCAGTAACAGCAAGTGAAAAAAAAATCACTTCATATCTGTCTTAGAAGGATGATCGTGTCTTTTAAAACAGTGACGCCCTATTTCCAGATGCTTTTATAGGGAAAAACATACTCGGAACAACATGAGATGCTGGAGGAACTCATGGAGTAAAGTGGGCTGTTGGGTTTCAAATCAAGACCTCTCACTTGGACTGTTCTGGTCCAGATGAAGTCTCTCAGCCTTAACCGTCAACTGCTCATTTTCCTCAAAAGTGGTGCCTGACCCATTGAGATCCTCCAGCATTTTGTTTGGTTTTTTAATCAAGTTGTAGTCACCCTTCGAGAGCAAGGAACGTTTCTATGTTGGAAGAGGCAGCTGAAGCACTCTCAAACCGCAACCCACCACAAGAACTGTTGCCAAGAAATGTGGTCAATGAGAGAAACGTCACCATTGCAAACTTCTCCACAACCAAAAGTTGCAAAAGTCTCAAGAGGACCTCTGCCAAAGCAAACTGTTCACTCCCAGGAATGTATTACAACTGCATTATATTTGACTCTGCTAACTCATGAATATTGTGGGCTGGCATGCAAACATGCAAAGGGAAGGAGAACGATTTTTAATAACTTAACATAGCTTCAAGGATCATGCTGCCTACTACAAACAGGAAGAAATAACCTATAGCCATTGATCCGGATTGGTCAATCTATAGGTTGCTTGGTGGTCAATGACTTCATATATTTTCCCACCTGACCCCATATCCAAATATCATAGGGTCATAAAGAGAGCTTCATAAAACAGGGCATTGAGTACATGTTGAAGTTGAATAAGACATTGGTGGGGCCTAATTTGGAGTAGCGTGTGTCGTTCTGGTCACCTAACTACAGGAAAGGTATTAAAAAGGTCAAAGCGATGTGGAGATATTGGCAAGGATTTTCCCGTGACTTGAGGACCTGAGTTATAGGGAAACATTGAATAAGCTGGGACTTTATCCCCTGGAGTGCAAGAGAATGAGGGGAGGTCTTATAGAGCAATAAAGGGTATAGATATGACAAATGCATGCAGGTTTTTCCCCTGAGGTTGGGCGAGACTAGAACTAGAGGTCATAGGTTAAGGGAGAAAGGTGAAATATTTAAAGGAACTATGATGGGGATCTTCTTCACTCAGAGTGTGCTGTGAGTGTGGAATGAGCAGCCAGCAGAAGTGGTCAATGCTGAATCAATTTTAACATTGAGAAAAGTCTGGGCAGGTATCTGAATGGGAAAGGTTTGGAGGGATGAGGTCTGAGTGCAGGTAGAACATCAAACGTGGAACATAGAACAGGAGAGTACAGTACCGGATCTTCGGCCCACGATGATGTTGCCAGTCCAAGATCAATCTAACACTTCCCTCCCACATAGCCTTTCATTTTTCTTGCATCCACGTGCCAACCTAAGAGTCTCTTAAATGCCTGACTATATCTGCTCTTAGCACCACCCCTGACAGTGCGTTCCTCGCAGTCACCACTCTTTGTGCAAAAAAAGCTTAAGTACCTCTGACATCCCCCTGTACTTTCTCCCAACCATCTAAAGATTATGCCCTCTTGTATTAGACATTTCTGCCCTGAGAAAAGCTCTGACTTTATCGAGGACTTTTATCATCCTTACTATTGAAAAGGTACTGCTGAGCCAACTTCATCTACCACAATAGTAATTGCTGTGATGCTACCTCTACAGTAGCATTGCATAGCAAATTCCAACATTTAAACTCAGAGACAATGAAGAACATCAATATACACTCAGTGGCCACTTTATTAGGTACCCTCCTGCTTCTGTAGTCTATCCACTTCAAGGTTCAACATGCTGAGTGTTCTGCCTACCACTGTTGTAACATTTATATACTTGAGTTACTTTCACCTTCCCATCAGCTTAAACAAGTCTGACCATTTTTCTCTGACCTCTCTTGGTAACAAGACATTTTTGCCCACAGAACTGCTACTCATTAGATATTTTATGCTTTGTTTTTTTCACACCGTTCTTTAAAGTCTGTTGTGTGTGAAAAACCGCAGGAGATCAGCAGTTTCTGAGATACTCAAACCACCCCATCTGGCACCAACAATCCTTCCTCAGTCAAAGTCACTTAGATCACATCTCCTTCCCATTCTGATGCTTGGTCTGATCAACAACTGACCCTCCTGACCACGTCGGCATGCTTTTATGCATTGAGTTGTTGTCGCATGATTGGCTGGTTAGAGTATTTGCATAAACGAGCAGGTGTACCTCATAAAGTGGCCACTGTGTATATAGATATGCAGGAGCAGGGAGGCCAAATCACCTCTCAGATAATGTGTTACCATTTTATCCTGTACCCAGTTTCTGGGGCAATATTCATGTATGTATCCGTTTGCCTTCCTTTTTGTATATAATAAATATTGTCAGCATATTCGTAGCATATATTTAGACATATCAATTCTTAAAGACATTAAATATCTGTACAAAATCCATGTAGCTGTAAAGTATATTGTATTATTGTTCTCCCAATCCAAGTTATGTACTTTCTAATAAATATAATGTATGCATCACCTGAAGTACAGTCAGATTCATTATGAACCAAGTGCATGGGATTGATGGATGGTTGTTACATTACCCTGTCCTCCCTTTTAGCAGCAAAGATTCAAAGTACATTTATTATCAAAGTATATATGCAATAAGCAGCTCTGAGGTTTGTCTTCCCACAGACAGACACGAAAGTGAAAACCACCCGAAACCTGTTCAGAGCAAAATGTCAAACTCCCTGTTCCCAACGGTAACAATTCATTTGTAAGGTGGTGGAGAAAGGGTCCTGATGAAGGGTCTCAGACTGAAATGTCAACTGTTTATTCCCCTTCATAGATGCTGCCTGACATGCACTTTGTGTGTTGCTGTGCATCCTGCTGAGTTTCTCCAGCAGACTGTTTGTTCCTCAATTACCTACTGTGTTCTGACTAGTATCTACTACATTGAATCTGAATCTGAATCAGAAATTGAGCAGTATGAATGACTTGCAAAGCGAATAAAGCGATTTGTAAAGTAATCCTTCTAGTTATAAACTTATTATTTTTATTTATGATCGTATAATCTCAGCACAGTAGTGCAGTGGCTTTACAATGCCAGTGATCACTGATTGGAGCTTGTCTCCTGCTGCTGTCTGTGAGGAGTTTGCACTTCCTCCCCATGATAATGGGGATTTCATCTGGGTGCTCCAATTTTCTTCCATGTTCCAAAGACTAGTTCGGACTAGTAAATTGTGGGCATGCTATGTTGCCACTGGAAGAGGTCTATCAAACAACGTGTTTCAATGTATGTTTTGATGAGCATGTGTGGCAAATAGAGCTAAACTTTAAATAAGGCTAATCTTCAATCCCCAGATCACAAATGATATCATACTGGTGAACTCAATATTGCATCGATACTCCTGTCTGGATCATGAATGTGTTTGACATTTAGTGTATAAACATAAAGGTTTTTAGCATTAAAAAGATTATTTTTATGGAGGTATGGACTACGCTCTTCCAGCCCTTTGCGCTGTACCGCCTAGCAGTCCCTGATTTAAGCCTACCCTAATCATGGGACAATTTACGATGACCAACTTGTACATCCTTGGACTGTGGGAGGAAACTGGAGCACCTGGAGGAAACCCACATAGCCACAAGGAGAACGTAGAAACTCCTTACAGACAGCAGAGTATTGCATGAGATTTTTGCAGAAGGTCCCATAAACTCCTGAAACCCCTTTTTACCAGGCATCTCTGGAAATGGGGCTTGTTAACCACTCACTATCAGCCACCGGACTCCACGGCGAGAAACCCTCCATTGTTAGGCTCCATGAGTCTAGAGTGTATACACTTTGGTCCCACCAAACCCGTGAGATTGGGATGTCTTGCTCATCCAAACCCCATCGGCAAGAAATAACAGATCGTACACTGTATACAATTTTAAAGGTATATTTATGAACGCTAACTTAACAAAAGAGTTAAGAAAGAAAAGAAAAAAAGAAAAAAGTCCCTTTATAATTATACAGTCAAATTATACAGTTCTGATCACTGAATTAGAGGAAAGATGTCAACAAATTAGAGAGTATAGAGAAGATTTACTAGACTGTTAACTGGGTTTCAGCACCTAAGCTACAGAGAAAGGTTGAACAAGTTAGGTCTTTATTCTTTGGAGTGTAGAAGGTTGAGGGGGGACTTGATAGAGGTAGTTAAAATTATGAGGGGGATAGATAGAGTTGACGTGGATAGGCTTTTTCCATTGAGAGTAGAGGAGATTCAAACAAGAGGACATGAGTTGAGAATTAGGGAGCAAAAGTTTAGGAGTAACATGAGGGGGAACTTCTTTACTCAGAGAGTGGTAGCTGTGCGGAGCGAGCTTCCAGCAGAAGTGGTAGAGGCAGGTTCGATTTTGTAATTTAAAGTAAAATTGGATAGGTATATGGACAGGAAAGGAATGGAGGGTTATGGGCTGAGTGCAGGTCGGTGGGACTAGGTGAGAGTAAGCGTTCGGCACGGACTAGAAGGACCGAGATGGCCTGTTTCCGTGCTGTAATTGTTATATGGTTATACAGTTATAAATGTGCGCATAAGTTGGAGCTCACCTTGAACTTGTCTGTAACTCATGCGTTGAACCCTTAGTTTGTGTGAAAGCACATAACACCTTTCGAATGTCGCTCGAAATCCATTTCAAACGAATGGGCTCTCCCACAGGAGTATTGCTCCTTCCTCCCTGAAGCTATTCAATTGTACAAAGCACCTTGTGCAACAGGGACAGCATCCTCAGCCACCTTCCCTCCTGTCCTCTCTTCTCCCAGCTCCAGCCAAAACAGACCTCGACCCATACCAGTGCCCCTCACAAAACCTCAACCTCTCCCAATTTCACCATCCTGAGTGGCTGACACCACATTCCTAAGTCAAACGACAAAGTCTCTTATCTCAGCTCAAACCCAAACAGGCTGAAAGCAGAACAAACTGTTCTTACAGAACTGCTAAAAGGAAATTCCTACACACTGCAGTAAAAATCTTAACCAGGCTGTTACACTCTGGTGTAACTGTCGAAGCCATCAGAAAATGACGTAATTATTATGCGGGTAATGATTCCAAAGTTTATAACCAAACTGTAACGAATGACAGAGAAACTGAATGGTTCACCAAACTGAACAGACAATCCCACTCAGCCCTCAATACTGAGTCCTGCCAGCCCTTCATGGACCTCACAGCAAGAAACTTTCCCAACGGGCAGAAAATCTAAAGGAAGAAACAGGGCCACAAAGTGAAAACAATTCTAGGAGCTTTCTCTCCAATTCCACCTACCCTCTAACCAAAAGAGTGAAAACCAGGGGTCATTCACCAGAGCCGTCCCTTCGGTGGCTCCAGTGATCCAGGCTCACCATCACCTTCAGAAGAGATGCTAGGAATTAGGTATATGAGCTTCAGCAGATACTGAAAATCTTGAGCAACACGTGCAAAATGCTAGAAGAACTCAGCAAGTCAGACAGCATCTATGCAGGGGAATAGACAGTCGAGGTTTCAAGCTGAGACTGGAGGGAAGAGAGCAGAAGTCAGAATTATAAGGTCGGGGGCGGGGGGAGTACAAGTTGGCAAACGATAGGTAAGGCCAGGTGAGGGGGTTCTGGGTGGGTGTGAGGAACTGGGAGGTGATAGATAGAAGAGTGAAAGGGTTGAACAGACAATACGTGCAAAAGACTCAGGCACATACTTGCAGCTAGGGTGCCTAAGACTTATGCACAGTATTGTTGTAATGTTATGCATTGCATCGTACTGGTGCCACAGAATAAAAACATCTTTCATGGCAAATGTGAGTGATGATAAACCTGATTCTGATATAGGTCTCTGTTGTGGACTGAGAGTGGGAAGGGGGCAGGGAGAGGAGATTCATGGCTGGGAAAGGGGGGAAGGGAGTGGGAAGCTTCAAATTGGCATTCTGTAATGATCAATAAATTAATTGTTTGGAACCAAATGACCTTGCCTGGTGTCTCAGGGCTGAGTGCGTCTGCACCTGTCCTTGGCACTTCTTCTCTGCCACCCGTCTCACACTCTCCCGCTACGCTCCATCCTCACTATTCCCAACATCCCTTGCTCCTGTAAGATTTACAAACTCACTCTCTGTTCCACATTGACAAATACAGTATTGTGCAAAAGTCCTACACACATATTTAAGATTTTTGCACAATACTATATATTTGTTAAAATAGGAACATGTTTGAGAAACAGAAATAAGTACTTAGGTTTGTATTAGCTCATTAGCATTAAGTGTTATTTGGTAACTGGAAACATATATATATATATACAGTACTGTACATCTCACATGATGAATCTCACATGTACATCTCACACATACATCTCATCAATGTATCTCTCACATACATCTCTAACAATGTATCTCGCACAATGTAGCTCACACATACATCTCATACAATGTATCTCACACATACACTTCACACATGGACAGCTCACTCAATGTATCTCAGGCATACATAAAATTATAGTCAAATATCCCTTTCACTCCACATTAAACAGCATCAGTTGTCATTCTGATTTGGAATCAGAATTAGGTTTAATATTATCGGCATAGGTTGTGAAGTTTGTTCTCTTTGCGGGAGCAATACAATACAATACAAAACAATACACAATAATCGAAAAAACCGTGAGTTACAGTAAGCATTTACATAAAAATAGTTTAATTATTTAAGTAGTGCAAAAATAGAAATAAAAATGCCATGAGCTTGAGTTTGTGGGTTTTACATCCATACAGAAATAGGATGGCAGAAGGGAAGAAGCTGTTCCTGAATCACTGAGTGTGTGCTTTCAGGCTCTGTACCTTCTTCCTGATAGTAGCAATGAGAACAAGGCATGACAAGGGTGATGGGTTCCTTAATGATGGACACTGCTTTTTTGAGGTACTGCCCCTTGTTGTGATGTCCTGGATACTCTGGAGGCAAATGGTCATGATGGAACTGACTAAATTTACAAATTTCTGCAGTTATTCTGATAACAATTAAGACAAGGTTGTATATGGTGACAAGTATGTACTTCGTATGTACTTACATACTACAAGTATGTAATAAATTTACTTTGAACTTTGAATGCAGGCATTCAAGTTTCCTTTGGAACACGTATAGACTGGTAGGTTAATTAGTCACTGTGTTGGCACGTGACCAAGTGGTTAAGGCGTTTGTCTAGTGATCTGAAGGTTGCTAGTTCGAGCCTTGGCTAAGCTACATGTGTATCCTTGAGCAAGGCACTTAACCACACATTGCTCTGCGACAACACCAGTGCCAAGCAGTATGGGTCCTAATGCCCTTCCCTTGGGCAACATCGGTGGCATGGAGAGGGGAGACTTGCAGCTTGGGCAACTGACAGTTTTCCATTAAAAAAAACCCTGCCCAGGCTTGCGCCCTGGAAACTTTCCAAGGCGCAAATCCGTGATCTATCGAGAGTAACGGAGCCCTACAATTAGTCACTGTGACACGTGCATTGTTGATTGGGAGGAGTTGATGGGAATGTAAGGAACAGCGATAATGGAGAATTAATTGGAGAATCGATGTGCTCTGTGAAGGTCATGAGATGAATATATGGACGGGCATAATTTGAACCTTCAAGCCTGCTCAGCTGCTTTTCAAGATGATGGCCACCTCTCTGTAACCTCAGCTCCACATACCTTTCCTTTGAAATGATTCAGAGTGTCTGTTTCCGATGCGTCAGAGAAGACTTTCTGGGATTCACCTCATATCTGTTATAGAAGGGTGATCACTCACTTTAAAATAGTGAACTCTATTGCTAAATTGAGGAAATTGCTATATTGCTATATGAGGAAACCTACTCAGAACCTTCTGAGATGCTGGAGGATCTCAGTAGGCCAGGCATCAAGCTGTTACGAAATCCCGTAACTGGATCACTTACCAGCAAAGATAGAGAGGTCAGTTGAAGTCTGATGGTACTATTTTTAAAAGTATTTATTGATAAAGGGCACAAAAATAAGATTAATGCAAACATACAGATAATATACGTCATCAATACTAAATCTAAAGCGTGGGTATAATAATAACCAATAAGAAATAGCTCTATCATTGTCTAGGGGATAATATATTGTCCGATGGAAAGATAACAGTCACTATCAGTTCGTTCAAGCTGCAGCGTTGTTGGGTTTAAGAGCGTGGCGGTTTAAACTTGCCCAAGTCTTTTATGATGCCAATCTGTTGAGTCAGGAGAGCGGATTCACTCGTTGTTAGCTAAAAGCTGTTTTCCGTGGTTCCAGCCATCAATTCCAGCCATGGAATTGAGCACATGTGGCCTCCTTCAGATGACTTCCTGCTGTTACGTGGTCACTTAACGTTTCTTCTTGCGCGTCTGAGGGACTGTTCCTACAGACCCTCTTTTATCCTGACTCGCAGGGTCGTAGATGTCAATCAGGTTGGGGGTGTGCACTCTCTCCCTCAACCAGCCCACTTTGCCTGAGGGCGTTCACGTAGTATAGTAGCTCAATCCACTAATTGGTCTCCAAGAGACAGTGGCCATGTCCCGTAGCTTTACATCGCCGGGGAAACGAGGCATTTTGCACGTCTCTCTCTCATTTCCTGGGCCCCTTGACCCAACCCAACAGTGATCTTGCGATTCTCACAAAGGAGGGGGCTACGGTCGTAATGGAGCCAAGATGTCAAGACCTCTCACGTGGACTGATCTGGTACAACTGAAGTTTCTCAGCCCTGAATGTCAGCTATCCTTTTCACTTGATAGATGGTGTTTGACACTTTCAGTTCCTCCAGAATCTCAAGTGTTGCTGCAGATTTCAGCATCGGCAGTCTTTGAAGCCTTCATTCTCTGTACATCACTTTGTGCAAACCCCTTGGGTTCAATTATGCAGAACTGAGAGGGTGCTACTTTGTTGGAAGTGCAGTTCTTCTGATGAATTATTCGAAAGGGGTTCCCATATTGTCCATATTACTGGATGTGAATGACCTCTATAAAACCTATATTAATCAATAGAGAACCTCCAAGAGGACTACAACCTTGTCCACTTGCATGTCTCAATGACCCAGAGAGCCATGTTGGCTGGAGTCAGGGCTTTATGCTTTGGCTCTTGGTACAGTCACCCATGCCAAACAGGTCAAAGGGTAGAGGGGCACCGGTTCCCCAGTTTTAGGGGTTCAGCTCAGGACTAACAAGCCTGACTGGTCAAAAAAAAAATGTTACGGAAACAACAATGAAGGATATTTCTAAAGCTGTGCAATGGTATTCCTGAGTCTCTACCTGGGACTTGCATATCCAGCAGTACTGAAAACCGAGAGGAAGTTACTGGCATGATGAGGGGAGCCCTGAACACTGCCAGGGACGAAGGGTCTTCCTTGCTGCCCTAAATACCAGCTGTGTAACTGGCAGTAAGTAATCAGAGGAGAAGCTGGCTATTCATTGCCATACTGGGCAGGGTGAACAAGGTTTACAAAATCCATTACAGTGTACATGATGCAACTTGAAGAATTTCAAAGAGAAACAAGAATCTACATAAATTCATACCAGGCTGTGGAGATGTCCCAGACTCCAAGAATTATAAAATTTGTTTTGAAACCTCTGCAGCAACCATTCACCGAGGATTAAAATAATGCGGCCTTTGTTTCTATTTATTCGGTATTTAGTCGTAAATAATGATCAGCGGAGAGAGGGGAAGATAATCAGCCAAGAAGCATCCAATCCAGTATTGAAGAGCCTGTCTACTCTCTAATCTGTTGTAAGTGTTGGGGGGGTGTGGAGGACAGGAAGACAGCAGTGATGTATTTGGAGAAATGAGGTCATGTGATTAAAACTCCAGGAATTCTTTCAAGCAGAGTTAGCAATATGTGTTTGCATGTAGAAGAAATTATCTGCTTCAGAAGATGAGGACAACCTGTACTTATACCAATTCTGAAGATGTTTTCTATTAGCTAACACAAGTGTCATTGTATACAAAAAGAACGTTAGATTAAACTTGAGAAAGGGCTGATCTTTGTGAGTTGGTAATTTGAATAATATGGATACAGTTAGAAGAAAGCACGCTTTTCTCGTACAAGGGACAGCTGAGCATAGGAATGCGTTGATAGTTTTGACAAAGGAGGGAAGGGGGTGGCCCATGTGGATTGGATATACAGCAGGGTTACACGATCTGTGGTTTAAATACTGATGCACGATGTGATTAATACATTCCTTTTCACTTTCCGTGATTCTTCGAGTTCAAGACCAAATAAATTATATTTTGTGGGCGTGTATGCAAGTTTCTGAATGATTATACAACAGCACACATTTCTTCGTAGTCCGGTGGGATCTCCAAAGCAGATGTTTAGGTTGCATTCCTAAACATAGAATCTGCACTAGGACAGCAACTGGGCGTTATAAAAGAGGATAACAATGCTCTTTTTTTAAAAAAAAAGACCTAATAAAGAAATGATATAAATGAACGACTATCAGCCAGCTGCCCTCTGAAATCAGGCTGGGGAAACTCTGGAAACACTTAAGGAAGAATTAGATGTGGTGAGGCAGGAAAGGAACTGTAGATGTTTGTTTCCTGGAACAGTTAGTGAGAGAGGTTATCTTCAGCCCTTCCTGCTTCCTGTTCTAACGAATTCACGTCCTGCCATTTCATGCTTACATTTCACTTCTCATGCCTACACTGACACAGTCACTGCTCTGCTGTGGCTTTGTATGTCCCCCTGCTACTCTGTAGAGTTCCTCTCGTCCATGGTCTCTTTGTCATTTCCTGTCAGAGTCAGATATTCCTGCGCCTAGCATCACCTCAGATATATAAACTCGGTGGCCACTTTATTAGGTGAAATCCAGCATGGTCTTTTGCTGCTGGAGCCCATCCTCTTCAAAGTTCGATGTGTTGCGTGTTCAGAGACGCTCTTCTGCACACCACTGCTGTAACAAGTGATCATTTGACTTACTGTTACGTTCCTGTCAGCCTGAACCAATCTGGCCATACGCCTCTGACCTCCCTCATTCACTCACAGAACTGCTGCTGACTGGATTTCTTTTGTGTTTTTTTTTGTTCTTTTCTCTGTAAACTCTAGAGACTGTTTTATGTGTGAAAATCCCAGGAGATCAACAGTTTCTGAGATACCCAAACAACCTTTTGGCACCAACTATCATTTCATAGTCAAAGTCACTTAGATCACATCTCTTTCCCAATCTGATATTTGGCCTGAAGAACAACTGAATCTCCTGAGCATGCCCACATGCTTTTATGCACTGAATTGCTGCCACATGATTGCTGATTGGATATTTGCATTAACAAGCAAATGCATAGGTGTATACCTAGTAAAGTGGCCACTAAGACTGTGCATGTAAGCTAATCTTACATGCTGTATATACGGCCACACTCAAAACTGTTAGCTGTACATTGTATTTTATACGATTGCCTTTATTTTTATATTTATTGTGTTTTTTATTCTTATTGCATCCTTTAATACAGCATTAGATATGGAGCAACAATCAGTTTGCTCTCCCTTGCCCCTCGTGTACTGAAGAATGACAGGAAACAACCTTGAATGTCATTTGTCACTCATTACCTCCGGAACTAAAATGGCTTCTCACATCCTCTTGTCTAAGGAACCATTTCAGCACCAGGTCCTAAAAAGTAAGTATTAAAATTAATTTGGATCGGGGTGGGGCTGCTTCTATGTTACAGGTGAGTTTTAGCTTGTCAAAATCATTTGCTTCACGTTGACGGGACCAGGCAGCATAGACTAGATGAGCTAGAAGGCCTATTTCTGTGCCTTTGTGCTCCATGACTCTTCCACAATCTATGGACTCACTTTCAAGGACTCTACACTCATACTTTCAATATTATTTATTTATTTTTGGCATTGTGTTGGCTCATGGCCTAGTGGATAAGGCATCGGTCTAGTGATCCGAAGGTCACTGGTTCGAGCCTCAGCTGAGGCAACGTGTTGTGTCCTTGAGCAAGGCACTTAACAACACATTGCTCTGCAACGACACTGGTGCCAAGCTGCTTGGGTCCTAGTGCCCTTTCTTTGGACAACATCAATGGTGTGGAGAGGGGAAGGCTTGCAGCTTGGGCAGCTGCCGGTCTCCCTTACAACCCTGCCCAGGCCTGCACCCTGGAAACCTTCCAAGGCGCAAATCTATGGTCTCACGAGTCTAATGGATGCCTAAAAAATTTTTTTTTGGCATTGCACAGTTTGTCTCCTGATGCACGTGAGTTATTTGTCCATCTTTGTTTTGGTGTAGTTTTTCATTGATTCTGTTGTGTTTCTTTTGATCTACTGTGAGTAGTCTACTGTGACATATACTGTACGTACTTTGAAAATAGATTTACTTTGAACTTTGAGAAGACATTGGTGAAAGGGTTTGATAGAGTAAATGCAGACGTATTTCAACTTGCAAACTTGCAGATGGGATCAAGGATCTGGCGTCAGAAGTACATCAGTCTAATCATGAATTTGGCAGGAAGGAATGGTGAGAATAGTGAACTTGCAACTTCATGATAAGTTTGAGGCAAACAACAAAGATGCATTGACAGAGGAGCTGGATAAACATGACGGAGATGATAAAAGGTTATATTGACTGTCCAACAATCTGCTGAAGGAATTCAACAGGTTGAGCACTACCTGTGGGTGGAAGGGAATTGTGGATGTTTTGGGTTGAAGCCCTGTGTCAATTCTGGCTTAATGAAGAAGATGAACAACACAGGGTGGACTAGTTCTACGGCCTGCAATCAATGAACAACACAACACTAGATTGAACTGAACTGAAGCAAACTGAACATTCCTGTTTCAATGACTGTAGTTAGATATTTTATATTCTGCATTTTTCACTCGTATTTTGCTGTTTGCACGATTTGTTGGGTTTTTTTTGAGCATTGGGTGCTTGATGTTTTCTTTGATTAGGTTTTATGGTGTTTTTTTGTTTCATGGCTGCCCATGGCAAGATGAATCTCAGGGTTACACACTACATGCATACTTCGATAATGTACTTTGAACTTTGATTGACCTCCTGAGTTCCTCCCACAGACAGTAGCTCCACACTCCTGAATCTAGAGTCTCCTGTGTCTCCATCACATTGATGGGTTTAGCTGACATAGTGGAAGGAGACGAGAAGCATTTTACCAAATGGCCGTCACTGTAATTACTTTTTGTGTTAGAGTTGTAGAGTACAACAGCTCAGAAACTGCCCATCTCATCCATGCTGACCTGCTTTTTGCCTGGTCCCATCTGGACCCTATCCCTCCATATCCTTTCCATCCATGTAGCTATCCAAACTTCTCTTAAGTGTTACAATTGTACCCACATCTATCACTTCTGCTGGTAGCTACTTCCACACTCGCACTGCCCTCTGAGTGAAGAACGTCTCCCTCAGATATCACTTAAATATTTTAGCCTTCACCATAAACCTATGACCTCTAGTTCTAGTCTCACCCAGACTGGGGGAGAAAAGGTTCAAGCATTCATCCTATCTATATCCCTTGTGATTTTGGATGTCTCTATCATCTGCTGTGCTCCAAGGAATAAAGTCCTATCCGATTCAGCCTTTTCATATAACTGAGCTCCTCAAGTCCAGGCACCATCTTTGCAAATTTTGCTGCAGTATTTCAAATTTATTGATATCCTTCCTGCAGGAAGGTGAGCATTAATGTGCACAATGCTCTGAGTTCAGCCTTACCAACATCTTATACAACTTCAGCATAACATCCCAACTCCTGTACCCAATGTGCTCTTTTTCATTTTGCAATACTGTGGATTAGTCCAGGTTTGGTTGTTTCTGCTCAGACTAGTCTGTGTTGTACACATCAACCAAAGTTGGCCAGAACAGTCCGGATTTCTACATTGGCCACATTACTCCATTTCAACCAAAATTGGCTGTTTCAGCCCATACTAGTTCAGATTGGGCCTCATTAATCCACACCCATTTCTATCAGGCCTCAAGAAACTCACATACAAATGATCAGCCCTATCAAGCCTCTGACTAAGATTTTAGTAACCATATATCAGAATGAAATGCTCTTACACATAGAAAACATATAAAACCTACAGCACAATACAGGCCCTTTGGCCCATAAAGTTGTGCCGAACATGTCCCTATCTCAGAAATTACTAGGCTTACCTATAGCCCTCTATTTTACTAAGCTCTGTGTACCTATCTAAAAGCCTCTTAAAAGACCCTATCGTATCCGCCTCCACCACTGTTGTCGGCAGCCCATTCCACGTATTCACCACTCTCTGTGTAAAAAACATACCCCTGACATCTCCTCCGTACCTACTCCCCAGCACTTTAAACCTGTGTCTTCCTGTGGCAGCTATTTCAGCCCTGAGAAAAAGCCTCTGACTATCCACACGATCAATGCTTCAATCACATAAACTGGTTAATTTCCCTCCCACTGATGCTACTTGGGTAGCGGGATGATGATATCTGTCTACCAAAGAAGGCATAAGGTGCTCCTACCCACCCTTGGGCAATGTGTAGCACCCACTTAGAACTACCCCCCACCCACCCCGATCAGGATGATGTGATGCCATGGGAGTAGCTGGTGAATGGTCTTTTGAGTAGCCAGTGCATATCACAGGTGCTGGTTATATGAGTACTGATGTCAGCCAGACAATCTCTAAAGAGTATTGATAACGGCTGGGGTTACCCACATTGTAAAAACACTGTCGAGAGAAGGTAATAGCAAGCCACTTCTGTAGAAAAAAAATTGCCAAGATCAATCATGGATATGAGACCAGGATCACCTGTGTCATACAACATGGCGCATAAAGATGACGATGATGATGATGACTGAAGCTATGAGACGAGAACCTTTTTCATAGAAGAGTTTCCACATCAAAACCCTGGAACGATGTAACACTGTAAACAAAATTTTAGCTGATTCCAGAGAGCAGCTTAAACAAGAACCCAAGTTCACAGTCTCTAGAGTAGGTTACACGGTCGGCACAACATCGTGGTCAAAAGGCCTGTAATGTGCTGTAGACCTCTATGTTCTATGTTCACAGTGATGCAATGGGATCACAGGAAAAAGACACTATTAGCCATCGTCCTCTCATAGCCTTGAATGAAAATTAATTGTGAGACTATCTGATCAATGCTACTTGCATATTTCCAATGGCCATTCCAGTCAAAGCCAATTCAAAGCCAATGTTCTCTTTGTGATTTTTTCAGTCTCTGTAATTACTAAAGCTTTACCTAGAACATTTTCACAATTTATGGAATCAGAATCAGGTTTATTATCACTGACATACAGTACTGAGAAAGAGTCTTAGGCACACTTATATAGCTAGGGTGCCTAAAACTTTTGCACTGTACTGCAATAATTTTATGTATTGCATGGTACTACTGACACAAAAAAACCCAAATTTCACGACATATGTGAGTGATGATAAACCAGATTCTGTATGGGTCTCTATTGTGGGAAGGGGGCAGGGAGAGGGGAATCATGGTTGGGAAAAAGGGGAAGGGAGAGGGAAGGGAGTGGGAAGCAACAAAGAGACATTCTGTAATGATTACTAAAACAATCGTTTGGAATCAAAGGACCTTGCCTGGTGTCTTAGGACTGGGAGTGTTTCCACAGTTGCAAGCCCCTGTCCGTGGCACTCCCACACTCCTCACGCAGCGCTCCACCCTCACTATTCCCAACATCCTTTGCTCCTGTCAGATTTCCAAACTTGCTCTCTGCTCGACATTGACAAATACAAAACTGCGCAAACGTCTTAGGCACCTTAGCTATAAACAGGTGCCTAAGAATTTTACACAGTACTGTATATCATGACATCTGTTGTTTTATGGCAGTGCAAGATGTAAAAATTACCAATAGTTACAACAAACAAAAAATGAATAGTGCAGAAGAGGGACAAAGAGGTAGTGTTGAGGTGGGTTCAAGATCTGTTCAGAAATCTGATGATGAAGAAGCTGCCCTAAAATAGTGAAGACCTACAAGGGTCTTGTGCTCCTTCCTGAGAGTATTAATGAGAAGACGGCATGTCCAGGATGATAAGGGTCAGATTTTAAAATTTTGAAGCATGTGTGCAGTTTGCAACCCAGAAAGTGGTCTTCCCCACAGACAGTCACAAAACAAAGAACCATGGAACCAACCTACCTAAAGATAAATGGCAAACCTCAAAGCCCCTCCCACAATGTGCAAAAAAATTGCACAAACCTCAACAAAAGAAAAATTAAAAGCACAGAATATAAAACACAAAAGGCATATTTCAGTATACCTTGCTCCAGCTCCATCGACCGATGTCATCGAGGGAAAGAGAGATCACTCGAATGGACGAACCTTCACTCGGTAGCAGTGAGTGTGGACACCTTGCTGCAGGTACACCTACGTGCAGACACAATTTTTGGCAGCAGTAAGTCAGAGGCTGGTAGACAGCTCTGAACACTAACTCACCTTCTGCATTCGCTTCGATTATTTCACTCTTCCTTAAACGCTTTAATCGGCAAGATTAGCGAAAGATGGAGTCGATCAAGGGCCCACACCTGTCTCCTGGCTTCCTGGTCTCCATTGCGCACATGTTGATCAAAGCCTAATGGAACCCTCTCGGAGACAGGTCGCCTGATCGGCCCCAAATCACACCTCAAGAATATAGAATACAGGCTCTAACAGTAGCAGAAACACATCTGAAATAAAAAGAAGCCATAAAAGAAGTGAAAGGAACTACTTCATGACCTGTCTTGAGGACATCGCCTTTGGTAGCGTTTTCGCTGATGCTGTCTTCTTCCAGAAGCCATTAATGATAGATGCCACTTTCATGAGGCATTGCCTGTTGTAGAAGGGAGTCTTGTCCCAGTGATGAAGATGGCTGAGTTTACAGCCTCCTTCAATCCTGTGGATTGGAGCCTTCACACCAAGTCAGTCAGAATGCTCTCCACAGTACATTTTTAAAAAAATTGTTAGAATCTTTGGTGGCTTACCAAATCTGTTCAAACTCTTAATTAAGTATAGCCAAAGTGTCTACGCTATCTCTCATTCCAAATCCAAAAACCAATTAGACACTCTTCCTGCAGTTATAGATAATAGACAATAGGTGCAGAAGTAGACCATTCGGCCCTTCGAGCCTGTTGAGATCATGGCTGATCAACTACTATCAATACCCGGTTCCTGCCTTGTCCCCATATCCCCTGATTCCCTTATCCATAAGATACCTATCTAACTTCTTCTTGAAAGCATCCAGAGAATTGGCCTCCACTATCTTCCGAGGCAGTGCAATCCAGACCCCCACAACTCTCTGGGAGAAGAAGTTTTTCCTTAACTCTGTCCTAAATTACCTACCCCTTATCCTCAAACCATGCTCTCTGATACTGGACTCTCCCAGCATCTGGAACATATTTCCTGCCTCTATCTTGTCCAATCCCTTAATAATCTTATATGCTTCAATCAGATCCCCTCTCAATCTCCTTAATTCCAGCATGTACAAGCCCAGTCTCCCTAACCTCTCTGCGTAAGACAGTCCAGACATCGTGAATCTACGCTGCACTTCCTCTACAGCCAGGATGTCCTTCCTTAACCCTAGAGACCAAAATTGTACACAATACTCCAGGTGTGGTCTCACCAGGGCTCTGTACAAATGCAAGAGGATTTCCTTGCTCTTGTACTCAATTCCCTTTGTAATAAAGGCCAACATTCCATTAGCCTCCTTCACTGCCTGCTGCACTTGCTCATTCACCTTCAGTGACTGATGAACAAGGACTCCGAGATCTCTTTGTATTTCTCCCTTACCTAACTCTACACCGTTCAGACTATAATCTGCCTTCCTGTTCTTACTCCCAAAGTGGATAACCTGACACTTATTCACATTAAGCATCATCTGCCAAGTATCTGCCCACTCACCCAGCCTATCCAAGTCACCCTGAATTCTCCTAACATTCTCATCACATGTCACACTGCCACCCAGCTTAGTATCATCAGCAAATTTACTGATGTTATTTTCAATGCCTCCATCCAAATCATTGACGTAAATTGTAAACAGCTGTGGTCCCAATACCGAGCCCTGTGGCCCCCCACTAGTCACCACCTGCCATTCCGAGAAACACCCATTCACCGCTACCCTTTGCTTTCTATCTGCCAACCAGTTTTCTATCCATGTCAATGTCTTTCCCCCGATGCCCTGAGCTTTGATTTTACCCACCAATCTCCTATGTGGGACCTTATCAAATGCCTTCTGAAAATCGAGGTACACGATATCCACTGGATCTCCCCCGTCTAACTTCCTGGTTACATCCTTGAAAAACTCCAACAGATTAGTCAAGCATGATTTACCCTTGGTAAATCCATGCTGGCTTGGCCCAATCCTATCTCTGCTATCTAGATATGCCACTATTTCATCCTTAATAATGGACTCTAGCATCTTCCCCACCACCAATGTCAGGCTGACAGGTCGATAGTTCTCTGTTTTCTCCCTCCCTCCTTTCTTGAAAAGTGGGATAATATTAGCCATTCTCCAATCCTCAGGAAGTGATCCTGAATCTAAGGAACATTGGAAAATGATTACCAATGCATCCGCAATTTCCACGGCTACCTCCTTTAGTACCCTAGGATGCAGACCTTCTGGACCTGGGGATTTGTCAGCCTTCAGTCCCATCAGTCTTCTCATCACCGTTTCCTTCCTATTGTCAATCTGTTTCATTTCCTCTGTTAACCTATGTCCTTAGCCCATCCATACATCTGGGAGATTGCTTGTGTCTTCCTTAGTGAAAACAGATCTAAAGTACTCATTAAATTCTTCTGCCATTTCTCTGTTTCCCATAACAATTTCACCCAATTCATTCTTCAAGGGCCCAACATTGTTCTTAACTATCTCCTTTCTCTTCACATACCTAAAAAAGCTTTTGCTATCCTCCTTTATATTCCTGGCTAGCTTGCGATCGTGCCTCATTTTTTTCTCCCTGTATTGTCTTTTTAGTTAAGTTCTGTTGTTCCTTAAAAACTTCCCAATCATCTGTCCTCCCACTCACCTTAGCTCTGTCATACTTCCTTTTTTTTAATGCTATGCAATCTCTGACTTCCTTTGTCAACCACTGTGGCCCCTTTCGCCCTTTGAATCCTTCCTTATCTGGGGGAAGAACTGATTTTGTACCTTGTGCATTATTCCCAAGAATACCTGCCATTGCTGTTCCACTGGCTTTTCTGCTAGGCTATCTGTCCAGTCAACTTTGGCCAACTACTCCGTCATGGCTCCATAGTCTCCTTTGTTCAACTGCAACACTCACACCTCCAATCTGTCCTTATCCTTCTCAAATTGCAGATAAAAACTTATCATATTATGATCACTACCTCCTAATGGCTCCTTTACCACAAGATTGCTTATCAAATCCTGTTTATTGCATAACACTAAATCCAGAATAGTCTTGTCCCTGGTCGGCTCTCGTACAAGCTGTTCCAAGAATGCATCCCGTAGGCACTCTACAAACTCCCTATCCCGTGGTCCAGCACCAACCTGATTCTCCCAGTTCACCTGCATGTTGAAATCCCCCATAACTACTGCGACATTACCTTTGCCACATGCCAATGTTAACTCCCTATTCAACTTACACCCAATATCCATGCTACTGTTTGGTGGCCTGTAGACAACACCCATTTGGGTCCTTTTGCCCTTACTGTTCCTCAGTTCTATCCACACAAATTCTACTTCTCCTGACCTTATGTCCCCCCTTGCAAAGGACTGAATCTCATTCCTCACCAACAGGGCCACCCCACCCCCTCTGCCCACATTTCTGTCCCTATGATAGCACGTATACCCTTGTACATTCATTTCCCAGGTCTGATCTCCCTGCAGCCATGTCTCTGTTATCCCAACAACATCATAGTTACTCATTCGCACCTGGGCTTCAAGCTCATCTGCTTTATTTCTGACACTTCGTGCATTCAGATATAGAATTTTTCGCCCATTTCTCCTCTCTCTGTTTGAATTGCTGCCTATTGTGCTTAACCCAGCTCCCTGAACTCCCATCGGGCTATACGCCCCTAGAATTTTGTTGTCCTTCCTAAATTTACTTATTCTTTCAACACATTTAAATCCATGTTCCGTCAGACCATCCCTCTGTACATGTGTCCTCCTTATCACTTGTTCCGCCTTACCTTTCTCTACTACACACTTAATATTCCAGAACCGTGTAGTCCCCACCTGTCTTTTATTCTTCCTCTCGCTATCCTCTCTCACATTCTGGATCCCCGCCCCCTGCAAATTTAGTTTAAACCCCCCCAAGAAGCACTAGCAAACTTCCCTGCAAGAATGTTAGTACTGCTCCAGTTCAGGTGTAAACCGTCCCTTCGGAACAGATCCCACCTTCCCTGGAACAAAGCCCAATTATCTACAAACCTGAAGCCCTCCCTCCTGCACCATCCTCTCAGCCACGTATTAATCTGTATAATCTTCCTGTTCCTTGCCTCACTCGCACGTGGCACAAGTAGCAATCCTGAGATTGTTATCCTGGAGGTCCTGCTCTTCAGCTTCGCACCTAACTCCCTGAACTCACTATGCAGGACCCGCTCACTCATCCTACCCACGTCGTTGGTCCCTACGTGGACCACAACATCTGGATTCTTGCCCTCCCTCTTGAGAATAACCTGCACCCGATCCGAGATGTCTCAGACCCCAGCACCAGGGAAGCAACATACCATCCAAGACTCCCGATCTTCCCCACAAAATCTCCTATCCGCCCTCCTGACTATAGAATCCCCTATCAATACCGCTCTCTTCTCTTCCCTCCTCCCCTTCCTAGTCGAGGGTCCAACCTTAGTGCCAGAGGTAGGTCATCCCCACCAACAGTATCCAAAACGGTATACTTATTTTTGATGGGAACGGCCACAGGAGTGCTCTTCTCTCTCTGTCTGCGCCCCCTGCCTCTCTTGACTGTCACCCATTTGCCTACCTCCTGTCTTTTCAGTGTGACTACCTCCCAATAACTCTTATCTATCTCTGCCTCTGCCTCCCGAATGATCCGTAGTTCATCCAGCTCCTGCTCCAATTCCCTAACGGTCTGATAGTTCTCGGTTTAAAATGATTAATTGGTCAGTGCAATGGGAGAGAGCCACCATCACGCTCCTGGATATTTATGAGGGGCAAAAGCCAATGGCATGGTGTGAAAGCACTCGGCTTGCCCTCACATTGTGCGAGGAACAATCAGTCGTGTACTTGATAAAGCTAATATCCATCCACTCAGCCTCGTAACTCAGGAATCAGGAACTAAATCTGCAAATCATGCAAAGTAAGACGTTCTGTTAAACAAATTTATAAGTGAGTCTTTCTTGTGTAAATAAGTTCCACCCTTGCTTCTGGCGTTCTGTCTAAACTTTCATTACACAGAATGCCCTGTCAGCAATGGTGGTGTAGCTGGATACAATAGGGTCTTTTAAGAGACTCTTAGATAGTACATGGAGCTTAGAAACATACAGGGTTATGCGGCAGGGCAGTTTCTAAAGTAGGCTACATGGTTGACACAACATTGTGGGCCGAAGGGCCTGTAAAGTGCTCTAGATGTTTATATTCTATGTTTTATAAAATGCCCCAGGGATATGATCCAGTCTGTGTATGTTTAGCTTCTGAATGTTCAATGGAATGCAAAATATGGTGATGATAAATTTATGTAACCCCAAGGCTCGGCCAGCATGCTTTTGTCTAGGGGAAGACAGCCTCTGGCCCAGCCAGACTGATAAATCTTGTTTGTGTGGGTGCTGTGTGATGTGTTGTCCGATTACAAATCTTAACCACAAAATATCAGAAAGTACACTGTATGCAATTAAATGATTGAACTTCATAAATCTTGATCTGACTATGGGGTTAGTAAAGAAAATGAAAAGAAAAAGGGCCCATTTTAATGAAACTGTCTAAAGTCACAGATTTGTCCATTCACCCCTATCAACCTCCTCTGAGCATCGATCTCTCTGACCTCCATTGATTGACCATCAGTCTCTCGCTCCAAGTCCATTCCGTCCGGCGATCTACCATTCCTTTCCATCTGCACCTTCTCTCTTCATCTTTTGCCAACAGAAGACCGTGAAACCCCTGCTCCCAGACCCGCAAGAAAGAATAACATGCCTCTCATTGGCTAGCATACATTCCAAAGCCACTGTTATCTCTCATCATAACCCAAACATTGCTGCTACAGAGGAACTATTACCTTAGCAGTGAAACATTACAGAGAGACCATTACATTAACAGTGAAACCTTATAGCGTGGTAAATTTACTTTGAACATTGAAATCGCTATCTCCAGCGCTGTCTGTGTGGAGTCTCCATGCTCCATCTGTGTTGTGATTAGCAACATTAAACTGCCCCTAGTATAAGTGGCTGTTGACAGGAATAGATTAAATTCAAAGTAAATCTATTTACAAAGCACACATATGTCACCACATACAACCCAGAGATTTGTTTTCTTGCAGGCATTCACCGTCGGTAGGCGTACAATAGAATCGATGAAAAATTGTGCACAAAGACTGACATGCAACCAATCTGCAAAAAAAAACAATGCTAATGTGAAGAAAAACAGATATCACATAAATAAATAAATAATAGTGAGAACAGGAGATGTAGTGTCCTTGAAAGTGAATCCATAGGTTGTGTTCAGTGATCAGTACAGTGTTGAGGTGAGTGCAGTTATCAATGGAGGTTCAGGGGCCTGATATAACCATATAACAGTTACAGCATGGGAACAGGCCATCTCGGCCCTTCTAGTCTGTGACAAACGCTTACTCTCACCTAGTCCCACTGACGTGTGCTCAGCCCATAACCCTCCATTCCTTTCCTGTCCATATACCTATCCAATTTTACTTTAAATGTCAATACCAAACCTGCCTCTACCACTTCTACTGGAAGCTCGTTCCACACAGCTACCACTCTCTGAGTAAAGAAATTCCCCCTCGTGTTACCCCTAAACTTTTGCCCCCTAACTCTCAACTCATGTCCTCTTGTTTGAATCTCCCCTACACTCAATGGAAAAAGCCTATCAACGTCAACTCTATCTATCCCCCTCATAATTTTAAATACCTCTATCAAGTCCCCCCCTCAACCTTCTATGCTCTAAAGAATAAAGACCTAACTTGTTCAACCTTTCTCTGCAACTTAGGTGCTGAAACCTGGGTAATATTCTAGTAAATCTTCTCTGTACTCTCTCTATTTTGTTGACATCTTTCCTATAATTCGGTGACCAGTACTGTACACAATACTCCAAATTCGGCCTTACCAGTGCCTTGTACAATTTTAACATTACATCCCAACTCTTGTACTCAATGCTCTGATTTATAAAGGCCAACATACCAAAATCTTTCTTCACCACCCGATCCACATGAGATTCCACCTTCAGGGAACTAAGCACCATTATTCCTAGATCATTCTGTTCTACTGCATTCTTCAATGCCCTACCATTTAATGAAAAATTGCTCACAAAGACTGGTCTGCAAAAGAAGGCAATGCAAATTCCAATTAATGGTTGAAGGGTAGTATTTCTTCCTGGACCTGTAGGATCTAAGGCTCACATACTGTACCTTCTTCCTGATGGCAACAGTGCGCTGAGAGCGTGGGGTCCTTCAAACTGGATGCTACTTCCTTGTGACAGCACTCCTTGTAAACGTGCTCAATAGCAGGGAAGTTTTTCCCTGTTTTGGAAAAATTAGTGGAAGAGTTCCTTTGCTCCATGAGTAACTTGGATTCAGTGAGCGAAGTGGCCTCCTCCCTGTTGAATGGAAATATTTAGAAGCATCATTCAATTGCTCCTGAACCACAAGCTCATATGTCCAGTACTTGGATTTTCCAGTCCTCAGTTTGTGCCTAATGAACTGCGCTGGCTTAGAGGTGTTTAAAATACTACCTCCACATAGAGGGTTGGACAAAAATTCAAGGCAGAAATTAATAATAGATAAACTATGGACTGGTGAGTTAGCATTGTCCTACAATGCGGTAATAATTTAGAATATTGATACTTTATGTAAGGCAGCGTACGAACTGGAAAATAGTAATGTAGTAGATGAGTAGAACTTTCCAAACAACTTGCTTTAAGCCATAATTAATTTATAACGTAGCCTTCCTGAATTGGTCTTTGTTCCTGCTCCTACATAACTTCACAATAGCAAATTCTAAATTCTGCACTGGTCTTTCAGAGCTCAGTTTAATAAAATAATAATGAGTCCTGATGAGGCGCCTCAACCCAAAACATCAACTGTTTATTCCCTTCTCTGGATGCTACCTGGCCTGCTGAGTTCCTTCAGCACTTTGTGGGCATTGTTCTGTATTTCCAGAATCCACAGAATCTCATGTGTTAATAAAATAAAGCCCATCAAAATCAACAGAACTTCAAAACAGAATATACTCTTATCACTAAACAAATGCCAGCTATTAAGCTTTATTTCCAGCAAGTCTTCAGAAGTTCTATGAAGAACAGCAGCTCTTCACCTGAACATAAAGCTACAAAAGAAACAGAGATTAAAGTCAAAATCAATTTGTCTTTATAATTAAATCACAGGTAAAGGCCTCGCCACCACTAAGTACATTTACACTGTCGCAGGAAATCTACATCCACCATCAGGGACCACCACCACCCAGGCCATGCTCTCTTCTCTCTGCTGCCATCAGGAAGAAGGTACAGGAGCCTCAGGATCCACACCATCAGGTTCTTGAACCAATGGAGATAACTGCACTTAGCCCATCGCTGAACTGTTCCCACGAACTATGGACTCATTTTCAAGGATCTGCCATCGAACAATCTCAAAATTTGTTGCTTTTTTAGTATTACTATTGTTGCATTTTTATTTGCTCTCAGCTGAGGCTGGTAATCCTGAGTACAGACTTAGCCAGGCACACACATTTGTCATTTGCTAAGTTACGTAGGTGGGTTGCTGGGTGATGTGGCTCACTGGGCCAGAAAGGTCTGTTCTATGCTAGATTTCTAAATAAATAATATTTCAACACTTAAGTCATTTTCAGTAAAACTAAAAGCCCCCTCCTTCATAAATTTACTATCGAATGACTTGAATTTAATCAGTCAAGGCTGTGGCGAATCGACCGTCACTCAATGCATGTGAATGGTTTAGGGCAGCTCGATAGCTTGGCAGTAGTGTTACGCTATTACTGCACCACTGTCTATCTGGAGTTTGTACCTCCTCCGTGTGACCATGTGGGTTTCATCCAGTTTCCTCAACATTCCAAAAGTCATATGGGTTAGGGTTAGTAACTTGTGGGCATGCTACGTTGGCATTGGAAGCATGGCAACATCTACAGACTGCCCCCAGCGTGTGCTCGGGCTGTGCTGGTTGTTGATGCAATATTCAAAAAATGTTTCAATGTTTTGATGTATATGTGGCAAATAAAGTTGAATGGTTTGCTTTACTTAGCCACTTGAAAGCCAAAAAATTGCTTTTGATCTGGAGTCATATAAGTCAGATTAAATAAACCTGGCAGGTTTCCTCCTTAAATTGCCATTAAAAACCTAGACCTGAAATCTTCTAATTTCCTCGTTACTAAAACTCATTTTTATTTCAATAGTTATTACATTTCACAGCTGGTATTGAAGGCTTTGAACTCATATTGCTAATCCAGACCTCTGGATTGACTTACCAGTAACACAATCACGGACTTTCCTACACGTGAATGAGACTATAACAACAGTATGCGTGTGTAACGTCTTCATATTAAAATCCCAAGGCCCTTCATGTACATAGCCAGACAAATGTTAACAGCAGGATAAAGGTGACAGAGCAACAGGTAACCAATATTCATTGGTTACACGCTCTGGAGGAACACGCTGGAGGAACTCAGCAGGTCAGGCAGCATCCGTAGAAACGAGCAGTCAACGTTTCGGGCCGAGACCCTTCGTCAGGACACAATGTCTGTGAGGTAACCAATATTCTCATCTATTGCATCCGGCGAAGGCTGATGTTGTAGCCTCTTCTACATTGCACTTCGTCGAGCACCTCCGCTCCGTCTGCCAGAACAGACAGGATCTCCCGGTTACCACCCACTTCAACTCTGCTTCACGTTCCCATTCGGATATGCCCACACATAGCCTCCTCTACTGCCATGATGAGGCCAAACTCAGGTTGGAGGAGCAACACCTCATATACTGTCTGGGTAGTCTCCAGCCCCTTGGCTTGAACATTGAATTCTCCAACTTCCGGTAATTCCCTCCCCCTCCCTTCCCCCATCCAAGTTTCACTCTACCTCCTCCTCCAGCTGCCTAGCACCTTCCTCATGGTTCTGCCTCCTTCTACTACACATAGTGCTTTCCCCTTACATTCCTTCTTCACCTCCCCTCTCAGCTTCCCCTCTCCCACCCCATGATCTTTCCCTTTACTAGTTTTTCACCTGGCACCTACCAGCCTTCTCCTTCCCACCCTCCCCCCATCTTCTTTATGGGGCCCCTGCCCCCTCCCTCTTCAGTTCTGACAAAGGGTCTCGGCCCAAAATGTTGACCGTTCATTTCTATGGATGCTGCCTGACCTGCTGAGTTCCTCCAGTGTGTTATGTGTGTTGCTTTGACCCCAGCATCTGCAGAGTTGCCTGAAATAAAATGAATCTCATATATGCACTTTGATAATAAATTCACTTTGACTTTGAAGGTGGGGGGGTGTTATATGGGAGGCAGGGTTTAAGGGTCAGCACAACATTGTGGGCCGAAGGGCCTGTGCTGTGCTGTATTGTTCTATGTTCTATATTACAGGTGAGTTATAAGGTTCCTCTTAAAAAAGGGAGAACAAGCTGTGGAGAGGAAAAGAGACAACAATGTTATCAGTGTATCTCTCAACAGAGTTCCCTACCCAGCTTCAGAATTTGTTTGGCCTCTTTGGAGTTCAAACAATACCCAACCTCTCTTGAGTCCTGACAAAGGGTCTTGGCCCGAAACGTCGACAGTGCTTCTCCCTATGGATGCTGCCTGGCCTGCTGTGTTCCACCAGCATTTTGTGTGTGTGTGTTGCCCAACCTCTGTTGTTTGGCATTTGTGAATGTTTCCCAGAGAGCAGTGATGAAGGTATTACTAGATGAAGTGTTTTGAGATCTGAGAACAATCAAATTCCATCAAAGAAAAATTATGCCAACACAGCAGTATTACACAGATTACGAGCAAACCCTGACATTTTGGCCCGAAGCTGAGTTCCTCCAGCATTTTATGTATATTACATGAAAACTCTACAAGTGATTCATTAATGTAGACTTGTCAGTCATACAATACTTTAACCTTTCACCTTCATACTAAATTTAGCAATCTCTGCATTAAGCAAGCAAAACTGAAATAGTTTAAATAAGAAAGGAAGTTCTACACCTGCACAACTTCATGATTTCAGGATCCCGCTTACCCCCCCACCCAAAGCAATAACGTTTTGAAGGCCATTTCTAGGCTAGCGTAGCAGTTAGCATAACACTATCAGAGCACCAGAGATCCAGGTTCAATTCTGCTACTGTCCGTTAGTAGTTTGTGCATTCTCCCCATGACCAGGTGGATTTCTTCCATGTGCTCCAGCTTTCTCCGACAGTCCAAAGATGTACAGGTTAATTAATTGGTTACATGGGTATAATTGGGCGGCGCAGGCCTGCTGGGCTCTTCAATTTACCCCTGCTGCACTTCCGCCTGCCACTGGAAAATAGCCAGCATAACAAAGACCCCTCCCACCCTAGACATTCTTCTACCCTAAACCCCTGTCAGGAAGAACGTACATACATATCCCCCCAGGGCTGCACACTCTGCTCACACATGACTGAACGGCCAAATGCCCGAGCAGTCACATTGTCAAGTTCGCCGATGACACAACAGTGGTGGGGCTCATCATCAACAGTGATGAGGCAGCCTACAGAGAGGAGGTGGAAGAGCTCGAGGACTGGAGCCAGGCAAATGACATCTTCCTTAATGTCAACAAGACGGAGAAGGTGGTTATCGATTTCAGGAGAGCAAGTAACACTCACACCCTTCTTTATGCTGGCGAAACAGCAGTGGAACCTACAAGCAGTACACATCTCACACAGTCTCTCATGGTCCCAGAATACATCCTGCACAATCAGTAAAGACTTAACAGTACTTTCTGAGGAGGCTGATGAAAGCTGGTCTTTGCACATATACCGTTGTGTCGTTCTACAATAGAGAACATCCTAACAAGTTGCATTACTGCTTGATACGGAAACTGCATGGCGGTGAATGGGAAACTCTACAACTGGTAATCAAAACTGCCCAATACATCGCTGGCACCAGCCTATCTGCGATCAATGACATATATACAGAAAGGTGTCAGAAAAAGACCAGTAATTTAAGCAGAGAATTCTACACACCCTGCTCATAGACTACTTGTCCCACTCCCATCTGTGTGCATCCACAACAGGACTACCAGAATGAAAAAGAGTTACTTTCCCCAAGCAGTAAGGCTGATCAACACCTCCACCTACCAACTCCACCACTACTTTATTATATCACATCCGTCACCTCATGTGCAGCCTGGCATCACCTTATAGGCATACAATCAATCTGTATATATATATATTTTTTAAAAAAAGCTATCTTAGGTATTTATATTTACTTTGAGTGGTTTTTGTTATTATAATTATGTTACTTAAGTTTTTGTGATTTTTTGGTTACAATTATTTCATTTTCCCTATTCTTGTGCACAGCAAATGATATTAAACAATCTTAAACTTTGAATCTTCAAAAGCTTGAGAGTTCAAGTTCAAGGACAGCTTCTTTTCCACTGGCATCAGATTCTTGAAGGGGCCTTTTATATACTACAAATGAATCATTGATCTCCCAATCTACTTCATCTCAGTCCTTGAACTTCAATTGTCTTCCTGCAGTGCACTTTCTACAAGTTCAATGTTCAAGGGCATCAATGGATGTGGCAAGAAGGCAGGTGTATGGAGTTGAGTGGGATCCAGGATCAGCCATGATGGAATGGCGGAGCAGACTTGATGGGTTGAATGGCTTAATTCTGTTCCTATGTCTCATGGTCTGATAAACAAATACATCATTTCACTGTGTGAGTCTGCCTGAATCAGTGTGGATATGCATTCAGACCTGTGGTCTTGTTGGAAGTATTACACTTGAAGCAATTTTAATAAATAAGCCCTTTCAAAAATGACTCATGGATTTCTTTCATTCCAATGGCACTAATCTATACTAATCCCATGTGGATGACAGCTTTGAAAAGAAACAAGTTCTCATCAGCAGTGTGAACCCTTGCACCAAATCACAGCCAACTGTCTGACGACAGGAAACTTAAGAAACAGGTAATAGGCAAAATGGCTCAGTTCTTTCCAGTAGAAAGCAGAATGGAAAGGCTTTTGTGATATTTTCCCACACAAATATCCTGTACACTTTGGGGAGTCATTTTCCATCAAGACCCTGGCAGAATGAACCTTTTCCACTGCCATCAGTCAGTTGTAGAAACACAGAGGTTTCTTTTAATCATTCCCACCAGAATGAGCAGGCAGAAACACCGCTCTTTGAGTTAGAAGGTGCAAGATGTAAGAATTGATAATGAAGGACATACACTCAGTGTCCACTTTATCAGATACACTTGTACATCTGTATGTTAATGCAAATATCTAATCAATCAATCAATCAGGTGACAGTATCTCAATGCATAAAAGCATGCAGGCATGGTCAAAAGGTTCAGTTGTTGTTCAGACCAAACATCAGAATGGAGAAGAAATGTGATCTAAGTTACTTTGACTGTGGAATGACTGTTGGGGCCAGATGGGGTGGTTTGAGTATCTCAGAAGCTGCTGATTTGGGCTCCACGGTTGCATAGCAGTTAGCGTGACAGTATCACAGTGGAAACCAATCTCAGCATCATTTGTGAGGAATCTGTACATCCTCCCCATGGAACACGTGGGATTTCCGCCAGAGCTTCAGTTTCCTCCTGCAGTCCAAAGACATATCGAGCAGGTTCATTGTCATTGTAAATTGTCCCGTGGTTATGTTAAATCGGGGTTGTCAGGAGTTGCTGGGGTAGCACTGCAGAAGGACCTTCGCTGCGAGGTATTATTAAATCAATAAATAAAGATTAACCCTTAGGATATTGATGCACAACAGTCTCTGGAGTTTTCAGAGAAAGGTGCGAAAACCATACAAAATACGGTGAGTGACCTTTCTGTGGGTGAAAATGCTTTGTTAATGAGAACGGTCAGAGGATAATGGCCAGTCTGGTACATGCTGACAGGAAGGCAGGAGTAACTCAAATAACCACATTTTACAACAGTGGAATGCAGAAGAGCAGCTCTAACACACACACACGTCAAATCTTGAATTGGATGGGCTACAGTTGCAGACCAAAAGCATACACCCTCTGACCACCTTGTTATGTACAGGAGCCACCTACTAAAGTAACCACTGAGTATTTTTCCCATTTGTTGTCTCCCAGAATGATGTACCATTTCAAGCTGGCTGTTTACACCACCGTATTTGATATTTTCTTGCAGGCTATGTTTACCGATAACATTTACAAATAAAACCAATCCACATTGAGGATCAAGTTCAAAGGAAATGTATTATCAAAGTACATATATTTCACTAAATACAACACTAAGATTAATTTTCTTGTGGGCATACTCAATAATACATAATGGAATAATAACCATAACAGAATCTAGGAAAGACCAATAAAATTAATCTTTGATTAAGGATCAAAGATCAACTTTATTGACCATATACATTTACATGCAATATGCAGCAAAAAACAGCAAGATTCAACAATTGAAAAGAACAAAAAAATTATATAAAAATGAAGTTAAAGATTAATGTTCTATATGAAATAAAATATGCATAAATACATGAATGCTGTCATTTATTTCGTGGCTGAAGCCATCTCGTGGAGATGTCTGGAAACTGCAGCTAGCAGTCCTGTGTAGATATATGAAGATATTAATCTTTTGAGTTTGTTTTGACTAATGAAAATATTCAAAGAATCTGTCCTGACTACGATGGAGATTGTACTTATAAAGTCATTATCTCAGTTCAGCAGTGACTAGCTATCAAGGACAATAAATAACATCAAATATGCTTTAAACATCTATTACACTTTGCCTCAGATATAAAGAAATAAGAGATACTAGGTTTCAATTTTCTCTCCAATCAAGATTCTAATTTAAAATAGGGGACAAGCTCTCCTCTACAATCAGTCTGAGCACCAGTACCCCACAAGGCTGTGTACTCTGCCCTCTGCTGTACTCACTGTACACCCATGATTGTGCAGCCAAGTTTCCATCAAACTCAATATATAAGTTTGCTGATGACACCACAATTGTAGGCCGCATCTTGGGTAATGATGAGTCTGAGTACAGAGAGGAAGTTAAGAACCTGGTGGCATGGTGCGAAGACAATAACCTATCCCTCAACATCAGCAAGACTTAGGAATTGGTTGTTGACTTCAGAAGAAGTAGCGGACCGCATGACCCCACCTACATCGGTGGTGCACAGATGGAACAGGTCAAAAGCTCTAAGTTCCTCGGGGTGAATATCACAAATGACCTGACTTGGTCTAACCAAGCAGAGTCCACTGCCAAGAAGGCCCACCAGCGCCTTTACTTCCTGAGAAAGCTGAAGAAATTTGGCCTGTCCCCTAAAATTCTAAGGTGTTACTTGGATTTACTGTGAATGCCCACAAGAAAGTGAATCTCAGGTATATATGTACTTCGATAATAAATTTACTTTGAACTTTGAACTTTGATTCCAGGACCTGAGTTATAGGGAGAGGTTGACTGGGCTGGGATTTTATTTGTTGGAGCGTGGGAGATAGATGGTTGATGTTAGAGAAGTATATAAAATCATAACAGACACAGACAGGGTCAAGATCAAAACCAAATTCATACGCACAGGCGCAATTAAAAGTTTGCTTGCAGCAGCTTCAAAAGCACATGGCATTATATAAACGGCGTTCACAAGAAAAAATAAATAAAATATACACAATTTTTTACAAGGAAACAAACTTAGAACAAAAAAAAACTAAAGTGAGCATAATGCTGCTAAACTGTGGTGATTTGGGTTGTACAGGCTTTTCAAGATCAAAGTGAATGAAGGGAAGTAGCTGTTCTTGATCGTGGCGGCCTGAGGCTTCAGGCTTTTCTGTACCTCCTGCTCAGTGGAAGCTGCAAGAAGGTAGCATGGATTGGATCATGAGGATCTTTGATAACGTGATGGATATTCACTTTCCAGGGCCTGAGAGGCTCTAGCAGAGCAACATGACCTTCCCAAGGGGTCAGAGTTGGAGCTGCTTTTTGATCAAGTTAAACTTCTAGCCAGCATTCCTTGCTCAGCTTCTTGTTGTAAACGAGTAGACGGTGAGGCGTTGCAGGTCCATGACTGCGTTCAAGGATACTCGCAGACCAGACTGACTTGTAACTTAGCACAGCAAACATGGCACACGCATAGTTGATCAATCAATAGTTGGCATATTCATGTACTCAGAGAGTCAGCCCACGTGGCATTAGTTTTAGGGGTCTGGGATCTATGGCCCCAGATGCTTCGAGATCATCTGTGTGAATTATTTTGCCCCAGTAAAAGTATCTGAAAAGATCACATGCAGATGACGTTGACTAGTAGCAAAACAGTCTAATTTTTTTGGAACGAGAGGAAGATGGGGTTTCAGAAAGAAGAAACAGCATTTTCTTATGTTTTTGTAATTCCAAAACATGGAACTAATTGAAAGAAAATCACAGAGCCAGAGGGTGCATGTCTTAGTTCTGTTTTTCACTTCTAACGTGGTGGCATAATGATGGGGGTGGGTGGAGGTGAATTCAGCACAGTGAGTCAAAGTGCCCTGGAGATTTTCCCAACCATAAATTGCAGCAGAAACTCAGCTAAATGCTATGTACAGCACAGCACGCGTTAATGAATCCCAGGGCTTTGGGCTGTTTGCCGCTTTGCTTATTCAATTAAGGAATGGGTACAGAACCCAAGTCAGTGCTAACCATATTACAAAGCTGTGTTTAATTAGCTAGCTTCAGTTGTAGCTGGAAGGTAATGAGAAGCAAAGTTTATAAGTGAAGCAATTGCATGAGGCATAAAGCAATACTTTCCAATAACAGAGTACCACTTAAGGCGAGGAAGGGTACTTGCAGTATTATTCTGCATTCCCTGTAATATTAAGGATTGGTCCATTATTTAGTCCTCATCCAGGATCAGAGATGGAGAGGGTTAGCAACCTTAGATTCCTGGGTGTTATTATTTGACAGGACCTGTCCTGAGTCCACACATCAGTGCAATTGTGGAGAAAGCATGGCTATGCCTCTACTTCTTTAGGAGTCTGTGGAGATTTGGCACGATATCGAAAGCTTTGACAAACTTCTGTAGATGTGCAGTGGAGAGCGTATTGACTGGCTGCATCACAGCCTGGAATAGAAACACCTGAAGAGAAAATCTGACAAAAGGTAGTTGATTTGGCCCAGTACATCATGGGTAAAGCCTTCCCAACCATTGAGCACACCTACATGAAACACTGTCACAGAAAAAGCAGCATCCATCATCAGAGATCCCCACCACCAAGGCCATGCTCATTTCTCACTGAGTTCTGAGGTACAGGAGCCTCAGGACTCACACCACCAGGTTCAAGAACTGTTACTACCCCTCAACCCTCAGGCTCTTGAACAAAAGAGGGTAACTACTCTCTCTTACCCCATCACTGAAAATGTTCCCACAACTAATGATCTCACTTTAAGGACTCTTTATCTCATTTATCATACCGATGACATGACCGTGGTGGGTCTCAACTGCAGGAATGACGAGTCAGCTTACAGAGAGGAGGTGCAGCGGCTAACGGACTGGTGTAGAGCCAACAACCTGTCTCTTACTGTGAACAAAACAAAGGAGATGGTTGTTGACTTCAGGAGGGTACAGAGTGACTACTTTCTGCTGAACATTGAAGGCTTCTCCACTGAGATCGTTAAGAGCACCAAATTTCTTGGTGATCACCTGGCAGAGAATCTCACTTGGTCCCTCAACACTGGCTCCAAATCAAAGAAAGCCCAGAAGCATCACTACTTTCTGCAAAGGCGGAGGAAAGTCCATCTCCCACCCCCCATCCTCATCACATTCTACAAAGGATGTATCGAGAATATCCTGAGCAGCTGCTTCACTGCCTGGTTCAGAAATTGCACTGTCTTGGATCGTAAGACCCTGCAGAGGAAAGTGAGGTCAGCTGAAGGGATCATTGCGGTATCTCTTCCCACTATTGCAAACATTTAGACCACGCGCTTCATCCGCAAAGCTAACAGCATTATGGAGGACCCCACGCATGCCTCATACAAACTCTTCTCCCTCCTACCATCTGGGAAAAGGTACCAAAGTATTCGGACTCTCATGACCACACTATGTAACAGTTTCTTCCCCCAAGCCATCAGACTCCTCAATACTCAGAGTCTAGACACACATACACACACACACACACCTCCACTCCCTTTGCAAATTTTGCTTTTTTCTTTCTCAATTCCTGCTAAAACATTGCTTACATTGTTTACATTTACATTTACATCATTTATTATTATATTGTAATTTGCCCTTTACAGTGCCTATTATTGTCTTGTTTATTAATTATTGTACTGTCTTGCACTTTTTTGTTCACTTTATGTAGTCCCGTGTAGGTCTGAAGTCTAATGTAGTTTTGTGTTGCTTCAGGTAGTCTAGTGTAGTTTTGTGTTGTTTCATGTAGCACCATGGTCCTGGAGGAACGTTGTTTCGTTTTTACTGTGTACTGTACCAGCAGTTAATGTTCAAATGACAATAAAAGCGACTTGACTTGACTTGATTATTTCATGTTCTCGTTATTTATTGCTATTTATTTACATTTGTATTTGCACAGTTTGTTGTCTTCTGCACTCTGGTTGATCTTTCATTGAACCTATTATCATTATTATTCTATAGATTTGCTGAGTATACCTACAGGAAAATGAATCTCAGGGTGGTATGTGATGATATATATGTACTTTGATAATATGATTTACTTTGAACTTTCAACTTTAATAATTTCAAGTATTCCTGTACCACAGTGTGCAATGGAGAAGCTTTCAGTAGCAAAAGATAATCAACGTGCTACTATTTTACAAGATTTTCAAGCCTCCAGAACAGTTCCATTCCTCACTGCTTGTGATTGAGAATGATTTGCAAGTGCCCTCTCTCCCTTTCACTGGGTGACCTGCTCAGTCTGCTCTCTTGAGTGGATGCAGAAGATCTCACAGAACTTCAAGCAAATGCCCGGGCTTAGCCTCCAGTTCCCTGGTCTAATTTTATCCCTCTGGCAATACCTAAAGGTGTGGAAGGTCACATCACCATTAAAAGGAAGGCAAGCACATTGTTAGCATTCATTTCAAGAGGACTAAGATATAAAAGCAAGGATGTACTGCTGAGGTGTGGGTCAGACATCAATTGCATTACTGTGAGCATTTTTGTGCCCTCATTTCTAAGGAAAGGTGTGCTACCAAAGGAGGTTGACAAGAATGCAACTGGGGTTGAAAACCTTTATGTATCAGGAGCATTGGAAGGCTTTGGGTCTAACTTCAGATGGATAAAGGGGAATCTCATTGAAACGTACCAAATACTGAAAGGCCGGGAAAAACCAGGTGTAAAGATACTCTGTTAACAGATCTCTACATCTTGTTTGTCCAGGTATTCCAGAATAAAGGGATGCTCCTTTAGAAGTGAGATTTGTATTTATTTTGTACTTAGGGATACAGTACAGAGTAGATCCGTCTGGCCCTTCGAAACACACTGTCCAGTAACCCCTGACAATCTCATTAAAATAACCATGAGACAATTTACAATGACTAATTAACCCATCTTTGGACTTTGGGAGGAAACTGCATGACCCATGCATTCCACAGCGAAGGCATACAGAGACTCCTTCCAGAGAATGCTGGGATTGAACTTTGAACTCCGAGGCCCAACCCGTAATAGTGTTCCACTAACTGCTATGCTACCATGCGCCCATGAGATAAGGAGGATTCAGCAAGTCGATGGTGAATCGATGCAATTTGTTGCCCTAGAGAGCTGTTGAGGTCAAGTCAATGAGTGCGTTTAAGATAAGGATTGATAGGTTCTTGAATGATAAAGGGAGAAGGCAGGAGAACAGGATTGAAAAAAAAATCAAACCACAAGGGAAAGCTGCCGTAATAAACACAAAGTGGTGGAGGAGCTCAGCAGGTTAGGCAGCTTCTATGCAGAGGAATAAAGAGTCATGAAGCAATAAAGTTTTGTGCCTCTTTCCAGACTTCTGAAAGAGCCTTGGATTTAAACACCAGAGTCCAACAGGTGACACAGTCAGTGAAGATTTTCAGGGATTTTAGGAACACCTGAACAAAAGGGACTTTCCCTGTTCCTCCGCGGTCCTGGAACAGAGACGTGGCTTCAGATTTTGGATGGGAACAAGGAGTGAGGAACTGCTATGTTAATATTTTTTAAAAAGCAGATTTGTAAAAAAATGAAACGCAAATTGGTAGAGTCACATGCAGACTGGTACAATGTGGATTGAATATGCAGGTTGGTAGTGTGTCAAAAATTAAATTTGCACAAGCAGCAAGGCACGAATTAAAAAAATTAAATACGTGCAAGTCAGCTAAGTGCATGACAGAACTTAAATATGTGCAAACTCGTGGAGCAAGGGAGAAATGAATTAAAATTGTGTAGCAGGAAGCCAGTTAAAATTTTGAGATTGTGGTCAATGTAATATAAAGGATGCATGAATTAAAACAATGACCAAATTCTTGAAACCTACTGAGAACTCCTACCTGAATGAAACTTCTCATTTTGAAAAAATTAATGAAAAATTCCTGACAAAAAAAAAACATTGTTAAGTTGAGTAAGAATAAGAAGGCATGCACTGAATACCAGAAAATGGCTGCTACTGATTTCAAGATAAGATTGCGGGTCAGTTTGAGCGAACGTGTGAGCGATTGAAGGAGTTAGTGGGATGAGTGAAGTCTTTTACTAATCAGGAGAAATGTGAAACTCGCAATAAACTGCAAAAGCAGACCAAAGAGTGAATCACAACACGACAAAAATCTGCAGATGCTGGAATCCAAGCAACACACACAAAATGCTGGAGGAACTCAACAGGCCAGGCAGCATCTATGGAAAAGACTACAGTTGACGTTTTGGGCCGAGACCCTTCAGCAGGACTGGAGAAAAAAAGATGAGAAGTCAGAGTCAGAAGTTAGGGAAAGGGAGGAAGAAAGACAAGGTGAAAGGTTAAACCAGAAGGGGGAGGGGTGAAGGAAAGAGATGGGAAGTTGATTGTTGAAAGAGATACAGGGCTGAAGAAGGGGAAATCTGACAGGAGAGGACAGAAGGCCATGGAAGAAAGATAAGGAGGAGGAGCACCAGAAGGAGGCGATGGGCAGGGAAGGAGATGAGGTGAGAGAGGGAAAAGGGATGGGGAATAGTGAAGGGGGGAAGGTGTGGTCATTACCGGAAGTTCGAGAAATCGATGTTCATGCCATCAGGTTGGAAGTTGCTCAGACAAAATATAAGGTGTTGCTCTCCTAACCTGAGAGTGGACTCATCGAGCAGATCTTTGCATTAACCGAATGAGTGTATGAACAACATGGTAATTCAATCAAAGTGCATTATTTGGGGCTTAGAAACAATCTAAGAAAGCAAAGCTGCAACTTCAAGTGTATAGTTCTGCTACTGACACTTCAAGTGACGCTGTTAGTGATGGTACTGCTGAAGATCTGCTCTAGGAAAGACCTGAAGCCCGTCCTGAGGAATTGCAGCCCACATAAAACAGCCTCCTCCGTCTGAACTCTGGTTACTTACTGCCTACACTGGACAGTCCTCTGCGAAACTGACCACATCTGAAATCTGAAGTATTACAACATGGGCATGATATGGATTCTACAGCGGCCTCTGGTGACTCAAATGAGGATGACAGTATGAAAGATGATTGATAGCTATGGCACAACAATAAAGTCCAAGTGAGTGAAGACACACAGGACTAAAGTTGAAACCACTCAACAGTCTGCTGAAGGACAGTAAGCACTCAGACAACCCTGTGACTCTTAAGGAAGAATAACTGAAAGTGCTTCAAACTTTAACCGTGACATGGTATACTGCACCGGCATTAAGAATCCTGATATAGGTAGACCATATACCTTGTCTGTCAATGAGAAACATATGATGCCAGTCTTAACTCAAGAACATGGAGACCGATAGCATCCTGTTGATTATTAATCTGCCAAAGGTCTGATTCTATATAGAACGTAGAACAATACAGCACGGTACAGGCCCTTCGGCCCACAATGCTTTGCCAACCCTTAAACCCTGCCTCCGATATAACCCTCTGTCTTATACTTCTGGCTCCTCAGTTATTAAAAGAGGAATTCAAATGGTTGTCTCTGGTGCTGGCATCAGGAAACATGGGCCCTGCTGCCTCTGCACAACAGGCAGAACTAAAAGCTTAGATTGAAGACTGAGAGTTGACAGAAGGAAGATCAGCTGATATCTACACTGATTCTCAATATGCTTTTGGATTTGTTCATGATTTTGGAAACATACGGAGACAAAGAGGATTTCATACGGCTGTGGGAACCCCAATCAAAACTGGCCAACCGGTCAGAAGTTGCTGCAATTAAATGTGAAAGCCACGTGAAAATGATGGGAAAACCATGGGAATACATTGATGGATGAAGGTGCAAGAAGAGCAGCTTGGGAAGGAGTAAAAGAAATAAAAGGAGTGCCAAGAACATATGCAGTGAACCTGGCGACTTCAATTACGGAAACAAACTTGAATTCTGCGTCACAGATATACATACAAGATATTCAAGAGATGCAGGCTCAGTGTTCTAACTGGGGAAAGTGGTTCTGGTTGGAGAATGGTGGGAAGTTAAACAGTGATGAAGTATGGAGATAAAAGACTAGTAGTTCTAACTAAATTGCTTTCTTATCTGGCACAGCGGATACACTCCCTAGGACACATCGGAGTGCAAAAGATGATTGACAGATTCTCTAACCCTAACCCTAATCCTAATGTGTGGTGGAATCCAAAGTTCAGGGCACAAACTCGACAAGCATTTAAAGGATGCGTGATATGGCAGCAAAGAAATTCTGGCCACCACAATCATGTACTTAACAGCAATAATTATTACATACCATTAATATAATGAAAACACAGTGTGTTCAGGGTGACAGAAGCAGCACAGCAGTGTTGGGAGAAAACCTGAACGACAACAAACAACGGCAGGCTTTCAGTCTCCACCTACGATGCTATGTTTTGATTAAAAGGTTACTGTACATTGTATTTGTATTTTACTTTTTCTTATTTATTACGGAGGGTATAGAAACAATCAGCATTGCAGATTTGTTATGTTGTTAAATTTTCATCAGCCACAATCTTGGCAACTGCTTCAATGAATTTATTTTCAGTTTTGTTATCACCAGACGTTTTATCTGTAATAACTTTTAAATCTTTTAAAATATAATGCCGTACCTTTTCTTAAAATTCCACAACCGCCCTGCTGAATGTTCACAATCTTCAGTTCATTATGCTAGGTCCGTATTTGGTTCATGATCAGTGTACCATTAAGTGGCATATGTTCACTCTGACGCTGGCAAATCCACTCTATCAATATACAATTGAGATACTCATTTTTCACTTTTTGTAGTGTTTTTTCTATTTTTCATTAACTTCTGTTCATTACATATGTGTGGTCACTCTGAATTGGTCTGGGGTGCGCAGAGACCTGTGCCTCATCTGGGAACCTTCACAGCGCTTTGTGCGATTCCCCATTTGTGACATCGTATCAGTGCTCAAAAACACTGGGGTTTCAGATCTGGGATTTTCAGATAGGGTGCTCAACTGTGACGGTGGTGTCTGAAAAGAGGGTGCTGCCCAAGTCGCATGCCATCTTGGGGCAACGTCTCTCAGCCACACCATAATGTACTGGTTAGGCACAGGAGTACGTTCAGCCAGAGACTCATTCCACCGAGATGCGACATTGAACGTCGTAGGAAGTCATTCCTGCCTGTGGCCATCAAACTTTACAACTCCTCCCTCAGAGTGTCAGACACTCTGAGCCAATAGGCTGGTCCTGGACTTAGTTGCACTTGGCATAATTTACTTATTATTATTTAATTATTTATGGGTTTATATTGCTATATTTCTACACCATTCTTGGTTGGTTCGTCTGTAACAAAACCCAATTTCCCTCGGGATCAATAAAATATGTCTGTCTGTAACTTGTACTATTAGTTGCTACATTTTTGCCAATTTTCCCTATTCATAATATGCCAGTTGAGATGACTCATAACGTATATTGTACTTGTATTATTGACAATCAGAAATATTACAAATCAACAAAGCTCCTGTCAGGTAATAAGAAAAGGCCTAAGTTCATGGAATAATATCTACATAATGTGTGGAGATGGAGCTTTCACCTCTCTTCCACATATCTGATACGTTTTTTCCTGCCATGAGACATAGACACACCTTACCTTTCCCTCCCGAGTCTAGACAAAATGAGACATTTCAGAAGATATTTTTGAGTCAGTTTTGTTCCCATTTTACAGTGTTGCAAGGCATGAGAGAGATTAAAAATGTTGCTGCAGCCTTAGTAAGAGTAAGCAATGTCCCTGCTTTGAAGCCTTGCAAAAGGTAACAACAGAAATGGTCTCCATGCGTTAGAAGGTCCTTCAAAATCATATGTCATCAGATCTTCTCTTAGCACTTAAAGGGGGAACATGAGCAGTTACAGGTAAGGAATGTTGTACTTACGTACCTCGCAAATCATATTATTCATACTAATATGTCTTTGCATAATTTACTTCTTGTTTACTTGTTTAAAGGTGATCATTAATAAAATACTGTAGTTCAAACTCATGTAAGTGTGCCTACTAGTCCTCCTAACCATGACATAATTTTATGAATACTTTGAAGAATATATGTCCTTTGATATTTCATAACCTAAATACTTTTGATTATTTTCTACTTAATGTTCTATAGATACCACAAGTTTCACCTCCTCTGAATTTTCAGATGCAATGATTCTAAGTGTGTGATTTAGAATCAAGGGGGGATTGTTGGATCCAACAATAACATAAGGTCTATACAAGATATGATTAATCTAACAAAAACATTGCTCGAATTGATAGATATGCTATACTAGTGCACACAAAGCCAGACTAAATAGATACATGAAATGCGCCAGATAAAGAAAATAGAATTGTCAGTTTAGGAAGAGTGAAAAATGTTTATACAAGGATTTTGAAACTAAATTCAATGCAACAAAATGTCAGAAACCACAGCACAGAATTACCAACAAACACAGAGATAAGGAACTTTTGGTCTAATATCTGGTCAAGCATGATGACGCACAATCTGGAAGCAAGCTAGTAAAAGAATGCACTCGCACAATTGAAGACATGCAGACTTTTGAAGTTACAATGGAATGCCAAAACCAGTTATAAAAATACCCACGACAGGAAAAATACCAGCAGTGATAATATTCATAATTATTGGTATAAAAATTACTTGCCTGCATCTGTACCTATTAATACATGTCAATAATATGTTTAAAATCTTGAAAACATGCCCTAATTTTTTACAGAATATAAAATACATTTCTTATCTAAAAGAGACATTACATGACTGCATCTATGACAGTGATAATAGATTGAAGAATTTGCTGTTGACTATAATGTTATATTTAGAATTGTCTATTTTTTATTTTCTTTGTATTTTGGGCATTATGAATAATTTGCTTGGGTCAATTATGTTATAGAACATAGAAAATGGAATATTATAGCACTGCACAGGCTCCTCGGCCCACAAAGTTGTGCCGACCCTTAATTGATGAGTATGTTATTTTGTCCAAAGTAAACAAGTATAACTTTTGTTTTCACAATAATGAATCACAAATTACTGGGCATTCAGCTCAGGTTTAATGCCCAGCCCTGATCTGATTGGTTGTTCCCAGGATATGGTGATAGTGTAGAAATTAAGATCCAAGATTAACTATCCAAAGACTTGGACTAACAATCTTGAGATAATCTCAAATTTACTGCAGCAGCTGTAGAATTTAAATTTGTTTAATCATGTGAATTTGGAAACAAAAACTTGAATGAGTACTGATGATTTGTGGTTTGGTGTTTTATAGTCTGTGTTTTTTTTTGCTGTTTTTTGCCATTTGTGCATTGGGAGGGGGTTGACATTTCTTTTCTTAGAATGGGTCCGTGGTTTTCTTTCATTGATTCATGGCTGTCTGTGGAAAAACTGCATACATACTTTGATAATAAATGTACTTTGAACCTTGATAGCACAAAACTACTCCTGAATTGTTGCCAAAATCCATCTAGTTCACTGTATCCATTGGGGTAAGAAATCTGCTATCACTAGCTGGTATAGTATATGTGCACACCTCAGCCCAGAATCCTATCTCCATTTATCCATTGTCCTTGTTTCTGAAACTCATTCCTGAGCAGCATTGAGGATGTGTTGTCATCCAGACTACAGTAGTTTGAGAAGGTCACTTGCCACCCCTTTCTCAAGGGTAAAAAGGGATGCACAATAAATGCTGGCTTTCTCAGCAATGCCAAACTTGGATGGGTTTCTGTAGATTTAGAACTTCGTCACCAAGCGCTTGAGATTGTAAAGATATCAGATAATGTTTATGTTCCCGTCCACCAGATGTTGCTAAAAATGGGTACGTGTGATGGTTGGCCTAGGTTAAGACATAAGAACAGAGTTAGGTCTTTCAGCCATCAAGTATTTTCCACTACTCTATCATGAATGATTTATTATCCCTCAGCTCCATTCTCCCACCTTCTCCCCATACCCTTTTTTAAATTAAACTTTTTTTATTGTTTTCAAATAATTACAGAAATAAAAGAAAATATATGAGAAAAAAATATATATATACCCTACCCCCCTCCCCTTAACCCCTCCCCCCTAACATCCCTATATAAAAGAGAAAGAAAGAAAGGAAAAAAAAGAAAGAAAGAAAGAGTATCTGGATATCGGAAGATCCCCACATGTTACATGGAGTTCATAATAACTTTGGTATATATATTTATTTCTTTCCCCAAATAACCAATTATTTCATCTTCGGAGCACCTATATATTTAATCCTGTCTTTTGTAAATAAGGGTGCCAGATTTTCAAAAATGTTTCATATTTATCTCTTAAATTGTAAGTAATTTTTTCAAGTGGAATAGAGCCATAAATTTCTTTCTTCCAACGATCTATACTTAAGTATGTATCCAATTTCCAAGTAACTGCAATAGCCTTTTTGGCTACTGCCAATGCAATTTTTATAAATTCTTTCTGATATTTATTCAATTTGGGTTTTGGTTTTATCCCTTCAATATCGCCTAGTAAAAATAATATTGGATTATGTGGAAGTTGTGTTCCAATAATTTGTTCCAATAAAACTCTTAAATGTGTTCAAAAAGGTTGCATTTTAGAACACAACCAAGTAGAATGTAAAAAAGTACCGATGTCTTGTTTACATCGGAAACACTGATCGGATAAATTTGGGTTTAATTTATTTATTTTTTGTGGTGTAATATATAATTGATGTAAAAAATTATATTGCACTAATCTTAACCGGACATTTATTGTATTTGTCATACTATCAAGACATAGTCTTGACCAATTTGTTTCTTCAATTTTAATATTCAAGTCACTTTCCCATTTTTGTCTTGACTTATGGACTCCTGGTTTAATTGCCTGTTTTTGAATCAAGTTATACCTATGAGAAATAAATTTTTTAATCTTTCCTTTTTGAATTAAAGTTTCTATTCTATTAGATTTCGGCAATAACATTGTTTGACCTAATTTTTCTCTTAAATAAGCTCTTAGTTGGAAGTAACAAAAAAGAGTGTTGTTTGATACTTTATATTTATTCTTTAATTGATCAAATGACCTTAACATACCTCCTTCAAAACAATCTCCTATATATCTAATCCCTTTTTGAAACCAATTATATAAAAGTTGATTATCAATTGTTCCAAAGGAATAAGTCTATTTTGAATTAAAGATCTCTTTGCTAATAAAGATTTCTTTGACTCATCATCAACATTTACCTTTTCCATAAGTCAATCAAATGTTTTAATATAGGAGATTCTTTCTTTTCCCGTATCCATTTAGATTCCCATTTATATATAAAATCTTCTGGTGTATTTTCTCCTATTTTATCTAGTTCTATTCTAATCTATGCCAGTTTATCTTTCTCAAAAAATATGCAATAAATCTAAGTTGGTTTGCTTTATAATAATTCTTAAAATTTGGAAATTGTAACCCTGCTAGATCAAATTTCCATGTCAATTTTTCCAATGATATTTTTGACATCTTACCTTTCCAAAGAAACTTCCTCACATATTTGTTTAACTCTTGAAAAAACTTCTGAGGTAGTTGTATTGGTAATGATTGAAATAAGTATTGTAGTCTAGGGAATATATTCATTTTTATGGTATTTACTCCTACCTACTAATGTTATTGGTAATACCATCCATTTATCAAGATCTTCTTGAATTTCTTTCAGTAATGGTAAGTAATTTAATTTATACAAGTTCTTTATATCATTATCAACTCTTATACCTAAATATTTTATACCATTTGTCGGCCATCTAAATTGAGTTATTAATCGACATTGACTATAATCTCCTTTAGTAAGAGGTAAAATTTCACCTTTATCCCAATTTATTTTATAACCTGATATTTTCCCATATTCTTCTAATCTATAGGATAATTTACACAATGTCCCCATACTCTTTGACACAGTTACTAATGGAGAAATTCTTTAAATATTCCCAATGACACAGCCATCTATAGCAATGAGTGCCAGAGGTTCACGACTATAAGGCTAAAATCTGACATGTTCTTAATATGTACAGTAATTGTGACACCCACTTAAAAGTTATGGTGGTTGATTGATTAGTTTGTAAATAAAATAACATGTTTCAAAGTGAATGCATCAGATAAATTATCCCTTTGCGTGGCTCAGATAAGCTTATGAACATTGTAATTTCATATGATTACCAGGAGGTGACGCTCTTGATCCTGTAAAGCTGAAAGCTACGATTCCACATTTCCAAGTGTTTCTGACAGGAGTTACTGTTAATTGCGGATTGCAGAAATTCCCTGTAATCTATAATTTTTTTGATCACACTAATAGCTCCTGATTTCAAGATTTTTATATCAACCATGTGGCTGAAGGACTGGACTTGTTTGAGAAGGAGGATTTCCTAACCTTAAAGGACATCAGTGAACCAAAGATTCTTAGGCCAGTCTGGTAGTCTGATGCTTATTGCACTGATGTGAGATTATCGGATTGTTTAAATAATTGAATTTAAATTTCCCATCTGCCTTGGATTGTTATTTGAGGTCTCTGGATTACTATAACTGTTTACATGATGACCTCGCTGCTGTTCAGTTGATACTATGTGTTATGAGCTTGTGTTGTGGATTTGAGGGGACTGCAATCTAGTTCTGTTATACTTACATTTCTTTTACTTACCATGCTCTGAGACCCCGGCCTTCGCACAAGCTCGTCATCAGCCCGTTCGATTCAACCTGTGATTCCAAAAGCAGCTGAGTACACAATTTGACTGAGCTCAAGAATACAAGAAGTGGAAGCAGAAGTAGGTTCTTCAGCTCCTTGTTCCTGCTCTGCCATTCACCAGGTAATTCCATACCTTCTACTTCACTGATCCTGTAGTTCACAATTAACTTAATACCCAAAAGTCTTGCAATCTCTGCTTAAATATCCACAGTCCTCTTGAGTTAAAAAATCCAAGATTACACTACCCCCTTTGATAAAGTATTTTAAAAATACATTGCAGTGCAGAATGGCCGACTTTTTATGTTGACGTTGTCTACGAGGACGAACAGCATGGGTCCATCCATTCTGTCAAGCTATGTAAAAATTTAAGTTTTCAATACGACAATAAAGCCTGAAAGTGGAGGAGACAAAGGAAATCGTTGTGGACTTCGGGGAGTTGCAGACAAACCATCCCCCTCAGCATGTACATGGTCCCTCCGTAGAGAGAGTTAAGGGTACCAAATTCCTGGGAATTCATATCACGGGTGAGCTCACCTGGTCCCTAATATCACCTCCATTTCCTAAGAAGATTGAGGCAAACAAGGTTTCCACCCCCAATCTTAATTGCATTTTTCAGGAGCACCATTGAGAGCATCTTGACAAGTTGCATCTGTCTGGTATGGAAGCAATCGAGCATCAGACTTGAAGCTTGTACAAAGGACCGTGAGAACAGCTGAGGGAATCATAGGGGTCTCTCTACCATCCATCAGGAACATTTATCAGGAGCACTGTTTACGCAGGGCCCTCGTTACTAAGGATTCCACCTGTAGTGTTCTCGCTCAGGTGTAAGAGAATTCTGAACTAAACACCGAGGTAAACCATAGTCAATGAAAACAGGATCGCAGTAAGATTAACCATTTACTGTTCACTCTTCCACATTAGTGTATGGTGAAAACTGTTGATAAAACAATACAAAATGTATACAGTATTTGTTTCCTTCTTGATATCACATTTACATCATAAATACTTGCAAAAGTAAAACTACAACAACTACATTACATTAAAGTGCAGCATACAGTCAGAATCTACCTACGCCATTGACTGCTTTAAATACACTTCAACGTAAACTATCCGCAACTCTTTAACTAACCAAAACATAAACCTTATCAACCATCATTACTTTTAACAGAATCAGCGTTAACATTTTAAATTCAACATATCGATTATCACATGAACTTACGGTGTTGCTTCACTATGTTTCCAGTGCGTAGAAAGACAACTTTTCTTGTGCTGATCCTACACGTGTGAGCCCCCTCCTTCCCGTTTCTCCAAACCGGTATTTTCCCACAAGATGCAGCGAAACCGCGAGTGACGTCATCGCATGCCGTGATATATCACAGACAACGAATTTACTTTAAACAATCTTAACTTTAACTAGAAAATGCTAACAAACAAGTTACTAAAGCAAAAATATTATAAACTAAACAAATGCCATAAAGGCAACACACTCCCCGCTTGACCTTCGTAAGGTCACAATGAACATAATACAAAACTTCAGTCTCTAAATCAGTCCTTAGGTAGAAGTAGAATGACTTCTGTAACTGGCCTTTGGTAAATTTTCACATCACCTTGGTTGGTAGTTTTCAACTCAACCTTCCTGACATGTCCATCCCTACTAGGGAATGTGGCAGTGATTCTGGCCATTGGCCAGCTGTTGTGGGCGATTTGCTTGTCCCTGAGCAGGACTAAATCTCCAACTTGAAGATTCCTGCAGGGTTCTGTCCACTTTTGTCTGTGTTGTAACAAAGGTAGATATTCCTGTCTCCAACGAGACCAGAACTGATTTGCCAGAGCCTGGACCTGTCTCCATTGCTTTGTGTACAAATCCTTATCAGAGAAGCCCCCTGGTGGAGGGGGAGCTCCTGCATTCTGCGTAAGGAGCATTGATGGTGAGAGTATGAAGGGGTTTTCCGGGTCAGAAGACACAGGTAGGAGTGCTCGTGCATTTATAATGGCTGTGACCTCTGCCATTAGTGTGCACAGTACCTCGTGGGTCAATCAGGTGTGTTGCTGCATCTCGGGTTTCCTTTTCAGGCTTTTTTGCAAGGACATGAACAGCTTGACTGCCTGCTCTTTGTTGTTTGGCAAGCACTGGCGTGGTTCTCTGAAAGGTAGTGGGGTGACCCAATTATTTGCTTCATCTCTGAAGACCTTGGTGTCCATTATTTTTAAGAAAATGATCTCTTGAGCTGATGGAGCAAGTTTATAAGCATGCTCAGTTTGCGCGAAGACTGACTGACCCAGCCTCTTGTCGGTTACTTTACATTTGTTAAAGCCTTGTCGTGCTTCCTTGATACACATGAAACTTGTGCGGGGTTGAAAAATTGAATAGCGGTCACTCTCTAGCACATTGTTCTTGAGTGTGTTAACTGTCGGTTTGTGTACATCGCCAAGACACACCTCTCCTATCACCACCCAGCCCAGATCCAGGCGTTAGGCAAAGGGGGCGTTGTGTGGTCCATTGACCTGCTGCCTAACCTTGTGCACCCGGAGAACATCTCTTCCTAATAGCAGGAGTATTTCTGCTTTTGGATCCAGTTCTGGGATGTGCTTGGCAATGTGGTGGAGATGTGGCTGGTGTAGCACTGCACTTGGTGTCAGGATCTCAGTGCAGTTCTTCAAAATTTCATTGCACTCTAAGACCATCCAGGGACTCGAGCTGGAAGCCTTCTGCCTTCCTTCTATAGGTTTCCACGCTGCCTGAGCAAGTTCTAAGGTAGTATGGGAACTGATTACTCTCAATGTTGAACAAGTCAAAGAACTCTGGACTGACTAGTGAGCGATTGCTCTGATCGTCCAGAATTACATAGGCTTTGATGGCCTTGTCTTTGGCTCCCTTAGGGTACACCTAAGTGAGGCAGATCTCTGAACAAGAACAGCTTGACTGAGCTTGACTGCAAACTTCTGTGCAGCTCGAGCTGACAACAGTTGTCCTGGAGTGAGCCTCTCTCTCCCCACCGTCCTTTTGTGGGGGTGAAGGAGCCTTATTGGTTTGCGGTAATTGGCCGGGATGCATGGCCCGATCCTGATTAGTGCTACTACATTCCGGGCACTTCACAGCGATCGTACACTCTCTAGCAAGGTGAGAGGTAGAGGAGCAGCATTTAAAACATTCTTTTCTCCTTGAGGAGAGCCAACCTGTCTTCAAGGGGTTTTTCCCTAAACGTTCTGCATTTTTTGAGGGGGTGGGGTTTGTTATGCAATGGACAAGGCTTGCTAGGGTCATTGTTAGTTGTAAAGGCTTCAGTCTTAAGCACTGAGACAGGTTTATTAATGTTGAAATTATTCAAAGTGGATTTATCTGACTTGGTGTAAATTGTACTGCTTCCTGGACCCATGAGGCTAGGGTCATTTCACTTCTTCGCCTCCTTGCACACAAACCTAGTGAAATATTCAAAGGGAGGAAATCGACCATTGTTCTCTTCCTTGTATTCTGCGCCAATGGACACCCACCTTTCCTGCACCCCAAATGGAAGTTTGACTACGATTTGTCTAATCACGTATGGAGTATCTAGGTATACTAGACCAGTTGAGTAGCCATCTTCTTTGGTGCCTTGAATCTTCATGAGTAAATCTCCGAGTTCTCTTAACTTAGTGTGGTCCTTGGCTGACACCTTAGGAAAATTTTCCAGACATCGGTATAGTGCCAATTCAATAATTTCTGGGGCCGCATAGCCCTCCCAAAGTCTCTCCCATGCTTCGCGTAAGGCTAGCTTGGGGTTGTTGATGTACACTGAACGTATGTGTCTCACCTGTTCGCATGATTCTTTTCCCAGCCATTTCGCCATAAGATCCAACTCTTGGGTTGCTCTGAGCTGGACTCCGTCAATAGCGTTGGTGAATGTGGAGTACCATGCACGGTAATTTTCAGGTTTATCGACAAACTGGTATAGTCTTGAAGTGACGAGATCTCGTTGTGTTAAATACTGTGCCATGGGTTCAACTGCAAGTGGCATGCGGCCTGGGGGGATATGTCGGCGGGTATATGACTGAGGGAGTACATCTGTTATGGAATTTGCTGTTCTGAATTCAGCCTTTGCCTCTCTTCTTGCCAAATCTGGTAAGTTTGGTGCCGAGAAGTATTTGTCATCAGCCCTTTCATTCTTGAATTCATCGAGGAGTTGCGAGGGTAAATTGTCTTCCTTGGATGGATGTGATGCAATTGGGCCTCTCTGAGACTCCTCATGAAATGGGGTGTAATCGTATAAGTATGGAGAGGAAGAACGAATCTTCAAGTCTATTTGAGATCGGACGTAGTCGCTTGTGCATTCCAATCTGATCTTTTCTGAAGTAGATTTTACATCAACCAGATTGTGCATTTCTTCAGCACTTTCTATTATCTCTGCTTCCACCCTGGCAACTTTGGCTTCTCGGTGTAGCGTCAGCACTTCTAACTCTGACGCTATCCTTACCCTTTCCACCTGGTTTTCGGCTTCTCTGGCAGCCGCTTCCATTTTCAATTTTGCTTCTTGTTCGGCGTAGAACGCTTGCACCTTGGCGGCTTCTGCCTTAGCTCTTGCATGGGCAGCCTTACTTGATGATGCCCTACTGCCCCTGTCGCTGGATGGCAACGACTTGATGCTGGATCGAGTTGTCATTGCAGCAGTTGAAACACCTGATAATGCCGCCTTTTCACTGTAGTGTTCTCGCTCAGGTGTAAGAGAATTCTGAACTAAACACCGAGGTAAACCATAGTCAATGAAAACAGGATCGCAGTAAGATTAACCGTTTACTGTTCACTCTTCCACATTAACGTATGGTGAAAACTGTTGATAAAACAATACAAACTGTATACAGTATTTGTTTCCTTCTTGATATCACATTTACATCATAAATACTTGCAAAAGTAAAACTACAACAACTACATTACATTAATGTGCAGCATACAGTCAGAATCTGCCTACGCCATTGACTGCTTTAAATACACTTCAACACAAACTATCCGCAACTCTTTAACTAACGAAAACATAAACCCTATCAACCGTCATTACTTTTAACAGAATCAGCATTAACATTTTTAATTCAACATATCGATTATCTCATGAACTTACGGCGTTGCTTCACTGATGTTTCTAGTGCGTAGAAAGAAAACTTTTCTTGCGCTGATCCTGCACATGTGAGCCCCCTCCTTCCCGTTTCTCCAAACTGGTATTTTCCCACAAGACGCGGCAAAACCAGGTGTGATGTCATTGCATGCCGCGATATATCACAGACAACGAATTTACTTTAAACAATCTTAACTTTAACTAGAAAATGCTAATGAATGAATTACTAAAGCGAAAATATTATAAACTAAACAAATGCCATAAAGGCAACACACCACCCATCCATCCAGCACCTCTTTGACTTTCAGGCAGGAGACTCCGATGCATAAAAACAGGAACGGTCAGGATGAGAAATGGTTTCTTCCCCCAGTCCATTAGGCTTCTGAACTGCTGGCTTTATCGTATTCGAAGTGTCACTTGTTAATCTGTTCTGTACCTTACAATATTTAATTTATGCACATTAGTTTGTTATTTATTTGTGATTCATCTGTAGATGTTAACCATACCTTCATAAGTTACCATGTATTGTATGTATTCTGTGTACTATTGTACTTTCCACCTTGGCCTGGTTTGCAGAAACGATGTCTTGTTTCTATATACATTATATGGTTATATACATTATATACATCTATGTAGTTAAATGACAATAAACTTCAGTTGACTTGTATCCGAGTACGTATAGGTTATAGACACATGAGATTTGTCTCCTAACAAGCAGCCATGAAACAAAGAAACACAAAAGAACCCATAAGAGAAGAAGACGAGAAAAAAAACAACTCATGCAAACAATAGCGTTCTAACTGAAGCCCACAGAGTCCATCTCCAGACCCTTAGTTCAGCTAGTTGAACTGGCCAGTCCCTCGATTCATTCATCTGAATCTTATCGGGTCCAGCCAATAACACCGCTTCATTCTACCGTCGATTAGATAATAGTAACCATCCTGGACAGTCAGTCAACATTTGACTGAGCACATCATTATGGAGCCACAGTAAAACTTAAAGGTAACACTTTAATGTCATCCACAAAGTTACCAATCGTGCTGCCTACATACTCAGCCAAATTGTGAATATTATCTGACAAACAGCAGCACTGATTCCTGTGCCACAGGCCTGCAATCTGACCATCAATCCTCCACTGCTACAATCTGACTCCTTCCACCAAGCCAACTTCGTACCCAGTTGGCTAGCTCACCCTAGGTGTCAGTGACTTCACCTTTTGGAGCAGCCTACCATGTGGGATTGGGTGCACTGAATTGCAGATTGCACCAGCACAAACTTGTTACTCAGGTGGGACGAAACAACAAAAAACAGAACCAGCTGACACGTTTTCCCTTCTGCCATTGAGAGGCATAATGAGTTGATTTCAAAAGTTGTGACAGGGGTCCACAATTAGCTTTAACAGGACACTAAACTGACTTGGAAATGCAAATGACACCATTTTGTGTATCTTTACATCTTTTTTTCCTTTCAGGTTGGCGCTTAATCAGCTTTATGATTAAGGATTTTTCTACAGAAGTGTGAATGTGATGCAATTTTCTACTGTATGCAATACACCACTTTCTAACTTAGAAGCACATCAGAATTATAAGGTAACAAATAATTTTAAATATTTACTTTAGTTTATGAATGTTCTAACAGCGGCACTTCTGTACCTTAAAATCCTTCAAATTTTTGCACTCTCAGGTCAGATACTTAAAGGATTATAAATCAGCAGGAAATGGTTCTTAGTGCAATAATTTGGTGAAATGTTTGTTGATTTACATCTAATCTCCATTCATAATATTTATTTCTGCCTCAGAAGTAGGGTTCATTCCCTCAATACTAATCGCAAATTGCAAACTTTAACTCAGACACTGTAAATAACTTTGTTGTTGGTTAATATTACATCCATCTGTACAGATACGATAGATGATAAGCCGGTTATTTTGGTTCGTCATAGACAAGCGCAGCCAAGTGGTGAAATTGATCTGATGAAATTTGTGCCAAGTTCCTCATGTACTTGCTGCAATAAACAGCAGATATTTAGTCATCCATCAGTATAGTCCTTCAATCTATACATTATCATCTCTAGTGAATGGGCTTCTTTAGTAAACTTACCTCAGAATCTAGGAGAACGATTTCTCTGAAGAAAACGTTCCATTTTCTGTTTCTGTCTCCTTTCAGAGGTACTGCATGGAAGGAGATGCCACTTGTTTCCACGTCACAGCAGATGGTAGTGAGGTAGCTGAAGTTCCCTGTATTTATCGGAGTGATTTTTTTTAATGAATAGAAGTGATAGATCTTTTTAGTTGGTATCTTGAAGATGAGTGATTGACATTTTTCAGTGCAAATTAACAAATCCTGATAGCGACAGAATCAGTTGGGACTGGTTGACAAGTTTTGTAAGCAGCCATGGAACTATGAAAGAGATTTTAATTCATTCAGTTCCGGTGCCACATTTCCAAAGTCATGCAGCATGTTACAGATTTTATTTCTGAGCATTGTAATGTGGTTTAATACTAAGTAGCTTAATTTTTGACCTGTTGGGTGAACATTTTTATTCAGAATTATTTTGAACTGTAATAGCCATTTGGAGCAAACATACGTTTTTAATAATTATTCATAGGTCATGGCAAATGTAAAAATGAAACAGAAAATTTGAATTTATGATATGATCACTTGTGTTTCCAAATGTACAAATACATTATACTGAGATATCTAATATTTGATGTTGGAAAGGTGTATATTTTATAGTGTTTTTTTGCAGGATATCCTTCTGTCTTTGTGACCTTTCCATGAAAGGATGATGCAAATGTCTCATTGGTTGCTTGGACAACAACACCATGGACCTTGCTGAGTAACCTTAAATTTCAATATGTGAAAATCAAAGTTAAAACATGTTTCAAAACAATGTGTTTCTGAAGCCTCAAATATAAAACCAGCTTTGCATTCTACTGGCTAATCTCATAAAATCTTTCATGATGCTTCTCAGTTAGTTATAAAGAGTAGGCATGGACATGGACTGCACGGTAGCATATTGCTTAGCTCAATACTTTATAGTACAGGCCACCCGGGTTCAATTCCTGCTGCTGCCTATAGGAGTTTATTCGTTCTCCCCATGACCATGTGGTTTCCTCCAGTTGCTCCGATTTCCACCCACAGTCCAAAGCCATACCGGTTTGTAGGTTAATTGGTCATTCTAAATCGGCCCGAGATTAGGCTCAGATTTAATCAGGGGATTGCTGAGCTCGAAGGGCTGGAAGAGCTGATTTCACACTGTATCTCAACAAGCAATAAATAAATAAACATGTTTCTAGATATAGTCAAAATGAAGTCACATGTTTACTGCCTAAGCAACACGCAAAATGCTGGAGGAATGCCAAAAGGATTCGGCCCAAAACCTCCCCATCTTTTTTACAAGTGCTGCCCAGCCTGCTGAGTTCCTCCAGCAATTTCTGTGCGTTGCTTGGATTTCCAGCATCTGCTCTTTTACTCTTGTTTGTGTGCTGTGAAAAGCATCTCGTAAGGAGGGCAGTAAAATTAATATACAGGTTCCAGAAATGTATGTAGATGGATATGACCCACAATTTGCAAAATTCGGTGGGATCATGTTGAGTATTCCAAAACATTCAATGCCCTCTTTGGCTGCAGGTTATTTCTGGAACTAGGTGAGCTCATTGAAATTCTCCCTCTTATTCTGTAACGTGCTGCGGATTGTGATTGGATATTGGCCATTACTTCCCTTTCCCTGCAATCCTCAATTCGCCGTGCCACCCCCCAGTAATGTTGGAAGTTCTCCATTCTTCCCCATTGCAGGCTGGGCATTGCACGCAATGAAAACACTGAATATCTTTCTCTTCACAGTTTCTGGTGCAGCTCTTCAACAGGTTTGGAAATACCAGGAAGGAGCAATTTGGAGATATTTCTATTTAAGCTCCTTTCCAGGTAATTTCTGTGGAAAGTCAGCAACGAGATTGTATGATCCAAATGCAAAATCCTGGACGTCAGAAACAGGTAAAAGGGGGTCAGCTGCATTGGTGGAGAGAAACAGTTAACTCTTGAGATGATGACATTTCAACAGAACAAAGAAAAGTTGAGGGCAAACATAGTTTTAATATGTAGAGAAAGTAGGAAGGAGAGCACAAAAGATATGTCTGTCATTGAGTGGGAGGCAGGAGAGATGAAGTGAAAAATGAGTAATGTAGCCAAAATCAAAGGCATTGCTGAATATTGGAAAGTAGATCTGGAAGAGAAAGCAAATATATGAAACTTCAAACAATCAAAGTTGTCTCAGAAATTTCTGTAGTCATGGTTTTCTCATCGATATTGGAGACACTTTTCACAAAATGATTAGTCCACTTGTTTGGAATTGACTCTTTCCAGAATCTTATCTAACCATGGTCAAGGTTATGGTGCATGTAATGATGAAAGTGGTAAGTTAGTAATCCAGGCACTAAATTTCTGAAATTTAACTTCAGTTAGAGGCATATAACATAGCAGTTAGCGTAACATTATTACAGCGCCAGTGACCCAGATTCAGTTGTAACGCTGCCTGTGTCTGTAAGGAGTTTTTACATTCTCCCTGTGGCTTTGTGGGATTCCCTCCACACTTATTGGTTAGCAGGTTAATTGGTCACATGGGTATACTTGGGTGGGACAGGCTCACTGGGGCAGAAGGGCCTGTTATTGTGCTGTATTTCTAAATAAACAAATAGCCAAACAAACTACATGATTGTTGCAGCTATTTGAGAGGAAAGGAAATCTGCCGACCTCCTCTGATCTGGCCAAAGGCTGATTTGGACCCACAAAATGTGGCTGATTTTTGCACGGCTTAGCAAGCAAATCATTTCAAGGGCAACACAGAATGAATAAGAAATGCATCCTTTGCCAGTGATGCTAAGATCCCAAAAAGAGAGAATATTTTATTTAAAGAAAAATCTGACTCTTAATTGAGGCAGAGGACTTAGAATTGTACCTGACCTGATATAGACACATGTAGTCAGATCCCTTTGAGTTCAGGCCAGTAACTAGGATCTTGTTCTGGCGTGTCCACTTGGAATGTCCATTTCGCTGACGATTTTCATTTGAAAGCCTCCAAGAAGACCACAATCTTCTCCGGTTTGGAGGCTTAAAGGTAAGAATATCTGCAGTCACTGGAAATCCAAGTGACACACAAAAACTGCAGGAGGAGCTCAGCAGGCCAGGCAGCCTCTAAGAAAACTTGTGAACAGTTGATGTTTCGGGCCGAGACCCTTCTTCAGGACATTAAAAAAAAGATGAGAAGTTGGAGCAAGAAGATGGGAGGAGGGGAGGAAGAAGGGTAAGGTGGTAGGTGATAGGGAGAGGGATGAAGTAAAGGCTGAGAAGCTGATAGGTGAAAGAGATAAAGGGCTGGAGAAGGTGGAATCTGATAGGAGAGGGTAGAAGATGATGGAAGTAAAGAAAGGGGGAGGAGCACCAGAGAGATGTGATGGGCTGGTAAAGAGATGATGTGTGAGAGGGAAACAGGAATGGGGAATGGTGAAGGGGGGGCAATTACTAGGAGCTTGAGAAATCATTTTTCATGTCATCAGTTTGGAGACTACCCAGACAGAATATAAGGTGTTGTTCCTCCAGCTTGAGGGTGTCCTCATTGCAGCAGTAGAGAAGACCCTAGACTGGCATGTCAGAAAGGGAATGGGAAGTAGAATTGAAATGGGTGGGCCACCAGGAGAACCGAGTTTTTCTGGTGGACAGAGTGGTGAAAGGGTCTCACCAATATACAAAAGGCCACATCGGGGGAACTGGATACCATGCATGACCCCAACAAACTCAAAGGTGAAGTGTCACCTCACCTGGAAGGATTGTTTGGGTCCCTGAATGGTAGTGAGGGAGGAGGTGTAGGTGCAGGTCGGGTACTTGATCCACTTGCGTGCCTCAGTGACATGGAAACCCATATTGGCTGGATTCAGAGCTTTTGGTAGGATCACCCATCCCATACAAGTCAAAGGGTGGAGGATGGATTAGGAGTGGTTCACCACTCCTCTATGTTCAGGGGTTCAACTCAGAGCTAAAAACCCTGACTGCTGAAGCACAATTGTTATGGAACCAGCAATGAAGGATTCTTCCACATCTCCGTGCGTCAGTATTCCCGGGTCTCCACCCAGGATTTGCATGACTGACAGTAGTAAAAACCGAGTGGAAGCTACTGACACAGTTGTTGACATGTGAACAAAGTCGTTAGAGAAACGTAGCTGGTAGATATGAAAGTAGTCTTTAATTCGACAAAATGAAACACAGCAGACAAATTGAGTCCCTTTCAAGGAGAAGGCCTGCACAACCCAACACTACATGGCATTTTATATGCTAAAGATCAACGGACAATTCTACGTTTACAATGCATCCACAATGCCTCCTTTGAACTACACGAAACTTTCACACCTCCCTCTTTGCACCCACCTTACTGATATCCAAATGAATCTTAAATCAGCAATGTCTAGTCTTCCAATTAACTATGGCTCACAACTCTTAAGAACCCGTTGTCCAGAGGTACAATTTAAATTCCATCTACAGTCCGTATTCAAATTTGAAGATTGGTGGCTGAAGTTAGTTTCTATAGCTATTTGCTATATGTCCTAACCCCAAACACATGCTAACAGTGATTAAGGAAGCCCTGAACACCACTAGAGATGAAGGACCTTCATTGCTGTCCTAAACACCAGTGGTGTAACAGGCAGTAAGTAAGTTTCATTTGAAAATGATAGCTCTGATTCTGGGCAGCACAAACGAGAAGCTGGAGGAACTCAGCAGATCTGGTAGCATCCATGGAAGTGAATAAACACTTGATGTTTTGGGCCAGAACCCCTCTTCAGGACTGAAAAGGAAGAGGGAAGATGCCTTCCTTGCTTTTAGGTAGATTTTACTTTCAAGTTAGTTTTTGAAGGTACTAGATTGTCACTTTTAAAGAAACTATTTTGATGTTCTGCTGCAATTTGTGTTGTGCAATGGATTGTTACTGTGTACGCTTTCCACTGTAATGCTTCTGCATTGTGAGATGTATAATTTACTAGCTGGGTATGAAGCATTCCAGGCCAGGTACGTGCTGGGATTCATGCTGTGGCAATACTTTTTTTTTCTCTAGGTCAGGGATTCCCAACTTTTTTTAATGCTATGGACCAATACAATTAAGCAAGAGGTTCATAGACCCCCAGGTTGGAAACACCTGCTCTAGACAGAACATGACAGAATATAAAAAATTATATGCAAATATAATTCCAGGTTTAATATTTTCCTTTGTTTTCTGTTCTTCAGTGAGAGTGAATTCCTGACGGTTTCCACTCTGCAGGTGTTGTGACCTAAAGTGCTCGCACATAGGGTTCTCAAATTCCCTGAAAGCAGTCCAGGGATACATAGTTAAGAACTCTGTTTGCAATGAGTTAGTTGCTTTAGGAAAAGATAAATTTGACAAAGAGTTACTCATAATCAAATAATTGCAGACAATGGGAGACTGAAATGTGCGCATGTGTGACCTGGGCAGCATTTGTGATAGAAGAAACTGAGCTAATATTTCAGGTTCTGAGGAAGGGTCTTTGTACTGAAACCATTACAACCTGCTCCTTCCACAAATGCTGCCTGATCTGTTTGGTGTTACAGCACTTCCTTTTGGTTTTACTTTCTCTGGAAAAGAGTTATCAGGGTATAACCTGAGTGTGACTACGTATTTGGGATTGGGTTCACCTGCAAAGCATCTGTAATTTCATAGCGTCTCTGTCTTTTATTGTTGACAATCGCATGTGAATGATGACCCTGGGGCAAGGTGCAGAGGCCAACAGCTGCTGATGAAATACACTTAAACAAGAATCTAATGCTTTTAGATTAAGGTTTCCCAAACTTTTTTATGCCATTCACTGGGGAGTCAGTGGACCCTTGGCTGGACACCCTTACTTTAGGGGAAGACAATTATCAAAAAATAGTGCTCATGCTCACTAGACAATCTCTATTTTAAATGTCTGTGCAACCTGTATTGATATTTGTTTTGTCCTTCACTGTCCTTCAACACCTGCATTACCATGGTAACCATGGTCTACGTTTAGCCAGTTTTGCTGGAACTTTCATTCAGAGGGCAAACCCTCTATGCCACACGGGGTAATGACTTACTAGCTCAGCTATTTAATCGTAGAACTATTATTGGTTTTCATCTACACACCAATTACAATTTTAGATGTCTTGAACCCTGAAAAAACAGTAATTTTTCTCATCTTGGTCATTCAACAGTAAACAGTATCAGAAAGGAATTTATGCATGATTATTAAGCAGAATTTGACACTAAACCACATAAGACATTAGGTGGTTAAAAAAAAACCTGAACATTTCTGAGAATGGAGAAACAGAGGTAATGTCATTAATTTTGGCCCAGGGACCTGCAATTACCCATTTAAGATTTAAGATTGTTTGATATTATTCTTCAGTATATAAGTGTAAAGCAGAATGAAATGATTGTTACTCCAGATCTGATGCAGCATTAAAAAAGAACACAGTAAGCATAAAAACACAATAAATGTAAATACATAAGATTAGATATATACATTGATTGTATGTACATAAAGTGATGCTAGATACTAATCCTATATAAATCCCACGAGCCATTATGAGCTGTCAGTCATCTGATGACCCTGTATCTCCTTAGGATTGAATGAAGATCTTTGACAGCTCTTCTTGGTGCACCACCATGTTGCCATGTTGAGTGATTTAGGGAGGGAATTTTGGTGTGTATAGATTGTTGGGTGTCGGGGTGGAGATACGTCTTTTCCAAAGGAGGCGTAAGACACTCCTTCCCTCCACTAGACTTCAGGTTACCCTTGGGCAAGCTGTGACACCTGCTTAGCCATCCAGACAGGGTCATGCGAAGCCATGGGAGCAGGCGGTGGATGGTCATGCAAGCAGAATGTGCATTCCCAAGCCCTGGTTATGCGACTGCTGACACCCGGCAGTGAAACTCCGAAGAGTATCGATAATGGCTAGAGTCATCTGTCTTGCAAGGAAGGCAATGGCAAAGCACTTCTGTAGAAAAATGATCCAAGAACGATCATGGTCAGGGAAAGACCATGATCTCCCACGTTATATGACACAGCTCATATGAACAAACAGACGATAGATTGATGAAGGCAGCTGTAAATGATGACCATCAGAGTGAACATGACTCCTCTGCATTGCTGGGCAGGAAGCCAGTGTAGATCAGTGGTTGGAATAGAGTGAGTTGGGGTATTAGCTCTGTTGTTTGAATGAATCAGGGGTGCAAAGTAAGTGGCCTACTTTGGAGAAAACTAGAGTAGCTATTCAAAAGTTACCGGCAAGAATCTGTATATCCTTAATGTTGTAAAGCATTGAAGTGGCTTTAGAGGAACATTTTCAAATGAAATTTGACAGCCTGTTGCAGGGGTTCCCAACCTGGGGTCCATGGACTCTTCTGTTAAGGGTAGGGATCCATGGCATACAAAAGTTGGGAAGTCCAGACCTATTGTGAGTAGATATTGGATCAAAAGACCAGCAGCTTAGCTGAAGAGATAAGTTTTATCTCAATGGGGTGAAGAAGCAGCACATATATGGAATATTTGTGCAATGGCACTTGGTAAGAATTGGAACACAAAGAAGAGTTTTGGATACATTTAAGAAGTAGGAAGTGACCAATAAGTTATTGGTATAATTAAGTCTCTGCGTAACATCAAGATGTTCAAGGATTTCAGCTCTGGATAAGCCGATACTACATCAAAGCAACTATATAGTTTTAGTGGTGACACCAAGGGATGATCAAGTATAAGATAAGTTTGGATCCTTTGTAGAACTAGAGAAGTATACAGCCCAGAAATGGCCCTTTCCCAAGGTTCAAGGTTCAAGGTACATTTATTAGCAAAGTACGTATGCAGCATATAACTCGAAGATCAAGTTTTCTCCAGACAGTCATGAAGCAAAGAAAACTATGGAGGCTGTTCAAAGATAAACATCAACCTCCCCCCCGCCATGCATGTCAGAATAAGAAAAATAGCACAAACAAAAACAAGAACATCAACTACCCCCATGCGCAAAATAAAGCAAATCATGGAGACGGCAAAAGGAACAGCAAACCCCAAACCCCACCCCACGCAATGTAAACGGACAAATAGTGTAAACAGCAACAATAATGTCAACCCCCAAGCTCCCCTCATGCAAAAAGCAACAAGGAACATCAAACCACGAACTACACGCCCACAAAAAAAAACAATCGCTCAAACGGCAACAAGAAAGATCTGGTGAAAACACAGAATATAAAACACAAAACTGAAAGAGTTCTGTCCACTTCATCCATGCTGCCCATAAGGCTTGAATTTAGCCCTTTAGTCCCGACTTCCTTCCTGTCCAAGTACCTGTCAAAGCGCTTTTTAAATATTTCTGCCTCAGGAAAGGGCCACGCACTCTGAGGTAAGTGACCCACCTCTTGACTCCCAGAACTCCCTGCCAGATGGCCTGTTTTTGTGCTGTAATTGTTATATAGTTATATGGTTAAGGTAGATGCTTCTGTTTATATTGTAACATGATTGTAACTACATTGTTGTGTGCATCATATTCTAATTCATGTGTCATCATGTTGGTAATTAAAGGCAGTAGGTCTACTGCCGAATAAGAAGAAGCACATCGCCCGCAGTGAGAGAGAGAGATAGGAACCACCGGGAGTTTGCGCTGGACGAGAATAAGTACTGAGCTATTATTGTGTTTTCTGGTAGGTATCATTTGTAAATATTGGCATTTTTCTTTTCACTAATTTTTCTAAGTTTGGTTTTTGACGCACCTAATGAACACCCTTCCACTAAAGTGCTAAGCAACTCCAGCCAATTTTTCTTTGGTCATAACTCAAGTATCTAACAGAGGACATGCTGTATATTTAACATGGCAGTTCTCGACTGAGTGGCAGAAAATTTTGGGGAAGATCTTCCAGTTCCCAAGTACTCCATAACTGCTGGTACTTAATAGCTTTCATCCTTAGAAGCTTGTTAGGTTATACCTAAGCTAACGTGTTCATCTTGTGATTCTCTACAAGCTAGTGTCAGAATGCCTGTGTTGCAATGCTGATTCTTTAAACGTTCAAAGCTCCTGGGCCTGTAAATCCTGATTCTGCAGACCTGTGTTGTTATCCCTGGAGAAACAGAGGACAAGGAACTGTCAAGCCATTGCACATGCTGGGTTTTTTAAATATTCCTATTTGATAATTTTTGAGTTCAGTCATGTCACTCATTTTTGTAAGTGATATTTACAATACTGTATGTGCTGGTGATGTAGTGGCCCAGTGTGATACTAACCAGATCCCTGGACTCGGTTTTTAATGGTCTTTTGACAGTGAACTGAGTTAAGAAGTCATTTAGCTTGTTTAATAAGATGTTTTTTTCTACTGCAGAATGCCAGGTGGAATGAAAAACACTTTGAAAAATGAGTTTAAGGAAATAAACCTCTGTACTGTGCACCTAAGAGGCCCCTTTATGATTTTCAATGCACTAAAGAGTGCAAAATTACTTTGGACCAATTGAAGTTCTGAAGTAAAAGTCGAGGCTTCTTGATTAGTCAGGGCATCAGAGATTATGGAAAGCATGGGGTCGAGAGAGAAAATAAACCAGCCATGATCAAACAACAATGGGGCAAGTGGCCTAAATCTGCTTTGGAGACTTATGGGTGGGTCATGATCATAAACGTTAGGAGAGCAGATATGAGTGTGGTTAAAAATCCTATTTTTGGTTTCAATGCAAAGTCCTTGAAGAGGAATTTACTAGGGTAGAGTGGGAAGGGTTGATACCATGGTTCTTAAATTGAAGGAGACAGTGAGTTGATGCATTATAGAGAGTTTCGAGTTGATCGAGGTTTTGATACAGAAAATTATTCCGGCTGATAAGTTGGTCTGTAACTAGAGTTCACTGATTAAAGGAAGGTAAAATATTCCAAGGACAGATGTAAAATATGTTTCTTGATATTTGGGATTTTGACCATTGCCTGAAAAGGTGGTAGATGCTGATGCCACTGGGTTTAGAAGGGATTTTGTACCATTTAGCATGGACAAAATGCACAAACTAGTCTTTAAGTTCAAGGAGTGACCAAGAAAGAGAAGTAAAATAAAAATCAGAACACAGCAAAGATTAAGCCTTTGGACTAATTCCATACTGTTGAGACCTGATGAACAATCTCAGGCCAAAACCTTGACCGCTTATTCCTCTCCATCGATGTTACCCAACCTGCTGAATTCCTCCATCAATTTGTATGCATTGACTCATTTTCCAGCATCTGTAGAATCTCTTGTGTTTGTAAATTAATTATGATCAATTGTGATCAAGTGTTGGCACGTGGCCAAGTGGTTAAGGCTTTGGGCTGGTGATCTGAAGGTTGTTAGTTCAAGCTTCAGTCGAGGCAGCGTGTGTGTCCTTGAGCAAGGCACTTAACCACACACTGCTCCTGCACGTTTATAGCCCAGTGGTGGCGGTTGGCGCAGTATGGACAAGGATAAGCAGGGTCATGGTATCTCTGAGTAAATTTTGATCCAAGAAAAGTAAATTTCCTTTAATTAGCAGATCGCCTTGGCAGAAACAATAAACAAGATCTAGATTTTTAACCAATCTCTTTAGAATCAGGTTTAATATCACCAGCATATGTCATGAAATTTCAAACATGAGAAAATCTGTAAATGCTGGAAAGCCAAAGCAACGTACACAAGGTGCTAGAGAAACTAAGGACTCGTGAAGGATCATGAAGTCCTGAGGAAGGGTCTCGCCTCATAATGTCAACTGTTTACTCTTTTCCATAGACACTGCCTGGCTTGCTCCAGCATTTTGTGTTTGTTGTCATGAAATTTATTGACTGGTGGTAGCAGCACAATGCAATACATAATTATTGAAAAAAAAGTGAATTACAGTAAGTAAATATATTAAACAGTTAAACTAAATACAAATGGTAGGTAGTGCAAAAATAAAAGTAGTGAGCTGGTGTTCATATTCTCTCATTCTTTATCAGGTAAATTAGATAACCATCTGCTACTCCCTGAGCTAAAAAATTAAATTAAGTTAAAAAATTGCATATATGAAAAACCAGACATAACACCTGCAAGTCAAAGGACCAAGATCCAGGGGGAGAAGTTAACCTCAGGTCCTTGCTTAAAAACCATGAATGAAATGAGCAAGGTAGTCCCTTCTAAATGGTTTTTGAATCAATGGAAAACGCTTCCATTCTAAAGACTTAAAAGAAAGATAAGTGATAGTTACTTCTGTGCACTGTAGGCAGCGTTTGTTGTGTTTTGAGTGGGAAGTTCAGCATAATGTAAAGTTCAGCGAATAACGTTGCATTACAGCAATGTGCATTCCGCAACATTCAAGGCGATTGCAACAAGATGCATTCAGTGAATGCCTCTTGATCTCTTTAAAGCCAATCTTGAATGACTGTTTTGTGAGGGCATTTGGACTTAATTACACCATATCATATGTTTTTTAATCCTCTTTCAATCAATCCCTAAAGCTATTTCTTGATCCTTTCAATGCAAAGAGGTGAGACGACAAAAATATGGAAACATATAATTTGCATAATTTATTCAGTATTTGAATAGAGATTAATTCCTCCTACTCACTGGGTCATCAACAGTGCTTCTTTCTTTTTTTAAAAATAGTGAGTTGAAATGGTTAGATGCTGTGATAATCTAAACTCCTGCCATTGTGGCTTGCACTAAATATATTTAATAATTAGCCGTCTGGAAAGCAATTAAAGAGCGGTTGTATTTTATTATGGGCTATAAATAACTCAACAAATTTTATTATAAAAATCACATGAATATACAGCTTCATACTTGGATTGCTTACAAAACTCAGAGGTCTATAATGAAATGCTTTAAATATTTTTGTGAAAAACTGTGATTTCCAAATCGGTCTGAATCAGTAATTCATTATTTTATTTCATCAATGTGATTTGTTTTTTTTTTGGACTGACTTACAATCAAAAAATTATCCTGCAATTACATTTCTATTAATATGAATTGTGGAAGTTATTTTGGCGCACATTGACATTAAAATATCAGGAGATAGTTTAACTTTCAAGCATGCTGAAGCCAGTTAAGGGGCTCTGGGCATTTTAATATGTAGGATTGAAGTTCAAAAGTCAGCATATTATGTTACAACTTTATAAAACTCTAGTCAAGCCACAACTGCAGTATTGCATACATTTCTAGTTGCCCCACTATGGGAAGGACATTGAGGCTTTAGAGGAGGTGCAGAAGACGTTTACCAAGATGCTGCCTGGTGCTATCATGAGACGCTGGACAAACTTGGGATGTTTTCCCTGGAGTGGTGGAGGCTGAGGAGAGATCTGACAGAGGTTTACAAGATTATGAGAGGCATAGGTAGAGTGGACAGGTAATAGCTGTTTCTCAGGGCTAAAATATCTAATACCAGAGGGCATGCATTACAGGTGAGAGGGGGGTATGTTCAAAGGGTATGTTTTTTACTCAGAGTTATGGGTGCCTGGAATGTGCTGCCTGGTATGGTGGTAGAGGCAAAAATATTAGAAGCTTTAAAAAAACTTTTGATAGGTACATTGCTGTAAGGAAGATGGAGGAATATGGACATTGTGTCGGTAGGATGGATTAGTGTTTGGGTGGTTTTGGTTTGCTTTTTAGCACAACATTGTGGGCTGAATGGCCTTTTCCTGTGCTGTACTCTTCTATGTTTCTATTTACAATATAAAAATATTTAATCTTTTTTTTAAGCTTTGACTGGAAAGTTTTATTTAATATTATACCGTAGTGTTTATTCGGGGGCGGTACTTCTTTGGGAGGAAATATGGTATGAATATAAAGAAAGAGACGTAGTATTTCATGGCCAGTTAATTTTGAAAGTCATTTTAAAATGGAGTCAGAGGTAGTTGAAGTACTCAGTAGGTTAGACAATATCCGAAAAAGAGAAAGAAGTTTTCAAGTTCGTGATCTTTAATGAGAAGTAGAGTTGTAGAGTCATACAGCACATAAAAAGGCCTGTCAACCAAGATGCCCGTCCAAGCTAGCCAGCATTTGTCCCATAATTTTCTAAACCTTTCCAATTCAAGTGCCTCTTAAATGTTGCTGTTATAGCTGTCTCTACCATTTTCTTTGCCAACTCGTTCCACATTCCTATCAACCTCTGTGTTTAAAAATAAGTTTCTTCTCAAGTTCCTATAAAAACTGTTCTCCCTTCACCTACAGTACAGTGGTACATCCAATTGCACTGCTAATCACCTTCTGGGAGCGGTGCCTCAGAAAGGCAGCGTCTATCACTAAGGAGCCCCACCACCCAAGATGTGCCACTTCTCATGGTTGCCATCAGAAGCCTGAAGGCACACACTCAGTGATTCAGGACAACTTCTTCCCCTCTGTCAACCAATTCTGAATGGACGTTGAACTCATGAACACTACCTCACTACCTTTTATTTCTATTTTTGCACCACTTATTTAATTTAACTTACTGTAATTCACAGTTTTTCCCCTACATTATCACGTATTGCATTGTACAGCTGTCACAAAGCGAACACATTTCAGGGATTATGCCAGTGAAATTAAACTTGACTCTGATTCTGCAAAACTGTACGAGTTACTGTTGGATTAGTCATACGAGATGTCTCTGATTTCTTTGTTTAAAGGAGGTTACTGCAGTTTAATCGTTTGATCAATGAGGAAATGTGTAGTTGTTAATTAAAATGCAACCTTATCAGTTGAAAAATAAAACAGAACAGTACTGGCACTCCCTCTAACAAATCCATTCGTGGACTGGTATACGTTTTATGTCCACTACTGTTTTAGTTGAACTCTTGTAGTGGATCACCTTTGTAAATGTATTTGCATTACTCAATGTTTATGCAACATAGAATCCTTTAGTAAAGAATTATATAAAATAGATCAATTTATAATAAAATATTGAGAGAATTTTTCTCTGAATTAAGCTCCAAACTTTCTGCATAAAAATTCTCAAAGCTACATCTTTGATTTGGAGCAGATAAATTAAGTTGAAGCAGAAGATGGAAAGTGGGATATTCCTTATAGGGATCATTCATTTGTTGGTAATTTATTATGGTTAATTGTTTTAATTTTGTCATTTACACATTGCAAAACTTAAACAAGTATGAGACCTGTTTCAATATTCTCTATTTATTACAAGATTGTTGTGTATATATCTGATTACCTAGGATTTCATTGGATACTTACGTACTTCTGAAGCTAACATATTTCTCTTGAAGTGTAAAGAAACTGGAGCTTTCTCATTGTTTGTAGACATTCTGTTAAAGAGGAAGAGGGCACAGGTTACAGGTGTTGTACAACAAGTTCCGTATTTGGGTGCCGTAAGTAATTACTTTGTTCATGGTTAATATTAGGTAACTTTTTTTTAACATACTAGTGGTCATTTTTGAAATTGCTCTTCTTCTCCATCAGTGTATACCACACTAAAATTTCCATGGTGATATATTTTTGACGTCTACAATTAATACTAGTTTCATTTAAATGTCCCTAAATTTAAACATTCTTTTTGTTTGTGGATAGAAGAAGTGATTTTCAATTCTAATCCATCTTCCTTTGTGTGAATTTTTCAATGGAATTAATAAATCATGAGACATAGGAGCAGAATTAGTCTGTTTGGCCCATCGAGACTGCTACGCCATTCCATCATGGCTGATTTATTATCCCTCTCAACCATATTCTCCTGCCTTCTCACCATAAACTTTGACAACCTGACTAATCAAATCAAAAACCTACCAATCTTCTCTTTAAATGTACCCAATAACTTGGCCTCCACAGCTGTCTGTGGCACTGAACTCCACAGATTAACCAACTTTTGGCTAAAGAAAGCTAAAGAAATTTCTACTCATTTTTGTTATGGATGGATACCCCTCTATTCTGAGGCTGTGGCTTCCGGTCCTACTGTAGGGTACATTCTCTCCACATCCACTCTATCTTGGCCTTTCAATATTCAATAGGTTTCAATGAGGTCCTGCCCACCATTCTTTCAAACTCTAGTGAGTATAGGTCCAGAGCTATCAAATGGTTCTCATATTTAACCAGTTCATTCCCAGAATTGTTCTCATAATCTTCCAATGTCAGCACATTTTTTCTTAGATAAGGGTCCCGAAAATGCTCACAATACTCCCAAGTGCGGTCTGATCATTGCCTTATAAATCCTTAGCAATGCTTCCTTGCTTTTATAGCCTCGTCTTCTTGAAATGAATGCTAACATTGCATTTGCCTTCCTTACCACAGACTTCAACCTGTAAGTTAACCTTTAGAGAATTCTCCACAAGTCCCTTTACAACGCTTTTTTTGAATTTTCTCCCCATTTAGGAAAAAGCCTACACCTTTTTTTCCCTCTACCAAAATGCACGACCATACATTTCCCTACAGTGTACTCCATCAGCCACTTCTTTGCCAATTTTCCCAGTCTAAGTCCTTCTGCAGTCTCCCTGCTTCCTCAACAATATGTGTCCCTCCACCTATCTACATATCACCTGCAAGCTTGGCCACACAAGCCATCAATTCTGACATTCATAATATTGCCATTTAATGTAAAAAAGGAGCAGTTCCAACAGAAAACACTAGTAACTGGCAGCCAACCAGAATAGACCCCCTTTATTCCCACTTTCTGCCTCCTGCCAATTAGCCAATGTTCTATCCATGATAGTATCTTTCATGTAATATCACGAGTTCTCATCTTATTAAGCCCCATTATGTGTGGCAACTTGTCAAAGGCCTTCTGAAAATCCAAGTAGGTGACATCAACCAATTCTCCTTTGTCTTCCCTGCTTGTTATTTCTTAAATAATTCCAACATGTTTGTCAGACAAGAAACCATGCTGACTTTGGCCTATTTTATCATATGGCTCCAAATACCCTAAAACCTCGGTGTTAATAATGGACTCCAGCATCTTCCCAACCATTGAGGTCAGACTAACTGCTCACCCCCCCCACCTCCGCCCAACAGTATCCAAAGCTGTATGCTTATTATTGATGGAAACAGCCACAGGGTTCTATACATTGGCTGCCTATCCCCTTTTCCTCTCCTGATAGTAGTCTGGGTACCTGCCTTCCGCAGTTTAAAAGTGACTACCTCCCTGTAATTTCTATCTATCATCTCCTCATTCACCAGTATGAGCTGAAGGTTATCGAGCTGCATCACCAGTTCTTTAACACAGTCTCTAAGGAGCTGCATCTGAATGCATTGTTTGCAGATGTATTTATCAGGGAAACTGGCATTTTCCCAGGGTTCTCACATATGATGCGAAGAGCATACCACTAACCCTGGATCCATTCTCACCGCACTATGCACTAGTAGACAAAGAAAAAAAAACTTACTCAGAGCATCTGTCTTTTCATGCCACAGCCTCTAAAGCCGATGCCTGACCAGTCTAACCTTGTCCGTCTCCAACAATGGTCACTCCACTTGAACCTCACTTCTCTTTATTGGCTCTAATAAAATTCACATCCAATGAGACTTGCTGTTTTTAAATGGCTCCCATTCTGCTCAGAAGTGCATGATCTCACTTTTACCGACGTTGTATTCCATCTGCCAGACTCTCTACTTCACCTATCTATATCCCTCTGCAGACTCTCCACGTCCTCTGTACGATTTGCTTTTAGAAACATAGAAACATTAAAAATAGGTGCAGGAGTAGGCCATTCGGCCCTTCGGGCCTGCACCGCCATTCAGTATGATCATGGCTGATCATCCAACTCAGAACCCTGTACCTGCTTTCTCTCCATATCCCCTGATCCCTTTAGCCACAAGGGCCACATCTAACTTTTCCACACAGTTTAGTGTCATCAGCAAATTTTTCTACGCTACACTCAGTTCCCTCTTCCAAATCATCAAAGTAAATGGTAAACAGCTGCGGGCCCAACACCAGCTCTTGCAGCACCCCACTCACCACTGACTGCCAACCAGAGAAACACCCATTTACACCAACTCTCTGCCTTCTATTGGTTTACCAATCCATTATCCATGCCAATCCACTTCCTCTGACTTCATGCATCCATATCTTATTTATAAGTCTCTTGAGTGGCACCCTATCGAATGCCTTCTGGAAGTATCATTGATCTTAAAAGATTCAAAACAATTGGAATCCAGAATTTGACATAAACTGGAAAACCATTGTGGAAGTATAATGTTGTCTTTTCATTGGTGTTGCAGCCAAATTCTGCTTTCTGTAATGTGCCTTTAAAATGTCAGTTCTAACAAATATAATCAACACCATTTATAGCTGTTTTGTTAAGGTCCTAATTGTAGTCTTTACCACTGGGAGCAGTCAAGCAGAACCTAACACTGATACCTGAATTAGGCCTCCTTGGTAATTTTTGCACAGCCTGTTAATTGCTGTGGTACCCACAGGATGGTCTGAACTGGTGGCCTCTGTTCTGTTGTCTTCCTGTGTGGCATTTAGCCACAAATAGCTATTGTGACCTACGAAACTTTAGACCCCACCACTGAACACCACCTTGTTGTCTCATAGCTTGTTTCCGTGTTGTATGACTCTTCAACCCAACTCAACCCATGCTCATCCCATTTCTCTCCATTTGACGCATATCACTCTAAAACTATGTACTTAATGTCTTTTCAATGTTATAATTGTATCCACAGCTACCAGCTTGTTTGATATAACTACATTGATGCCTTTTACAGCTCCCTGCTTTCAAAGGTTTTTAAAAATTTGTTTTGAAGTTCTTATTTTTGGCACCTTTAAAACAGTTTAAATTAAAAGTATGTTTTTACATGTAAATACACTCTTATTGTGGTGGCTGGTTGTCCATTGTGTCTGGTGATGACAGGATGTGGGAGAGTTTTTAAAGTGGAAAAGCCATTACAAGGTGGCATTTCCACTCTTTTGACCTCAGAAGTCCATGTCAAACAAGTGTCACAAACTAAGAGTCTTCCTTGGTTGCAATGGACGACCATGAAGTCTTCTGTGCCTTGTCATGCACTTTGCTCTTCACAGAGCGCTGCAGTACCACCTTCTTGGGCGTTGGCTCTCACTGTAGATCTATTCCACCTGGTCCGCCAGAGCTGACTTTGCGTGCTGGGATGGGTATGCCCCTATCTCAGTGGGGAATGAGACCGCTGGCTGCTCTCACCTGGTCTAGTCTGCCTATCGAAGGGATGCACCAGGATGTGGCCGCTGTCGCGTGAAAATAGCTGCTTGGAGCCACAGGGGAGAGCTGAGTGTCTGGTGGGAACCAAAGTGAAGTGGGCTGCCCCAGAATGAACATGTCAAGCCCCTTCACCAGAGGTGTTATCCTTCCCTGGACACCCCCTACATCCCTCACATTTACTCAAATTGAGTTAAAAACATAAAAGAAAAATAACCCTTAACCATGCTCAGTTATCCCTTTGAAAGGAACAGGATCATTGCTTGTATACCTGGCATTTCTGGCATAAAGGAAAGGTAACTTTAGGGAAAAGAGCTAAGAAATGAGTCTGAAAACATCATTGCCTCTTGAGTTACAGATCTTAAGACTGGATATTGGCTGAAGGAGTAGATTTTTCTGTCAAAGCAGATTTCCTAGTCAGTCCAGAAGAGGAGATCAATCGCATGAATTTTTATATTTTTACATGAATTACAGATTTATTGGTTTAGAGCCGTTATCCTTGTATTAGTGAAGTGATCTTTTTTTGACTTAGTTTTGGAAATAATAGGAAAATTGAAACTTAATAATTTACCATGTCAGATATTTCTGTCAATATCTTTCGCAAGCTGTCTCTGAACTTCACTGCCTGGACAAGCTCATTTCAGTATTTCATCTGCAGGAGGATTTTTGTGTCTATATGGACTATGGCACAATCCAGAAATCCACAATCCACAATCCAGAAAGATTCATTGCCTTCATGCCCTGTGGATGCCTCGGTTGGGTTGTTTCCCACCTGAAGTGAAGGGCTGACAGACAGTATGTAAAAGTTGGTAGTTGTTTCACAGTCATTATTGTAGGAAAGATGACATAGCAAATTTGCTATGATATTTGCTCACATAGCAAATGGTGAGCCCCTGACTATCTACATGATCAATGACTCTCAATACTTATTTATTTATTCTCAACTCAAGCTGGTAAGACCAGAGGTATGAGCATAACCAAGGGCACTCATTTCTCAATTGCAGAAAGCTTCAGACTTGTGGCGTTTAGTATTGTGGCTTTCTGAAGATTTACATAGATTTTGCTGTGGAGGCCTAATTGTTTAATGCGATTGTGACTTTGGGATGATGGCAGTTGTAGATATTACTATTGGGACAATGTAAACCCCATTCAAGTTCCATAGTCATTCAATTTCCTCTTTAAATTCAGCATATTTCTGGTGTTTTTACTTATTGATTTCCATAAGTTATGTATGTTTGGAATGGCTATATCTATTAAGTAAGATGTTTATTTATCCTGTAATATTGTACCAAGATGGTTATTATGGACTGTTTTGGTGCATGGCCAAGTGGTTAAGGTGTTTGTCCAGTTATCTGAAGGTTGCTAGTTCGAGCCTTGGCTGAGGCCGCCTGTGTGTCCTGAGCAAGGCACTTAACCACACATTGCTCTGCGACGACACCGGTGCCAAGCTGTATGGGTCCTAATGCCCTTCCCTTGGACAACATTGGTGGTGTGGAGCGGGGAGACTTACAGCTTGGGCAACTGCCGGTCTTCCATAAAAAAAAACCTTGCCCAGGCTTGCGCCCTGGAAATTTTCCAAGGTGCAAATCCATGCTCTATCGAGACTAATGGAGACCTACACGCTACTACACATTATGGATGATCTTTTCTGTAATAATAAATGTCATTATATAATTTGTAGTTTTCTGACTCTAAAATTAGATCAAGTTTGTATTTATAGTAAGGTATAGTGTCTTTTATGAGTTTGTATTTTAAAGCAAGAATTTGGTGAATGGTATGTTCCAACTGATTGTGCCTGTATAAGTTAAACTGCTGCAGGATCCTGTAATGTGTTGATTGTTTCTGACTTCTCTTGGTATTTTCATCATCTATCATCTTGAAATTATTGGTAATTTATTACGAACTTGTGATAATTTATTATTATTATTATTGTTATTATTTTCTCTTTCTTTTTGTATCTGCACAGATTTTTTGCACTTTGCTTGTTGCTTGTTCTGTTAGGTGTGGTCTTTCATTGATCCTATAGTGTTTCTGGTATTTATTGTGATTGGATGCAAGAAAATGAATCTCAGGTTTGTATACGGCGACAAAAAAAAATGTATTTGAACTGTGAAATTTATTTAAAACAGTCTCTGTCGTGGTGCACTTGACTGAAATAGTCTAGTCATCTAAAGGGTTGTTTTTTTTCTGTCTTCCATTTTCCTATCATATTTTGTGGAATGAGTAGAAGAATTTGCGTCTGAAATGTAAATCCGTTGCATTCAGTTTCAGCTTTTCTACCACTATCAGTTAAGTCAATCAAAGAACAAAGCCCAACAATATGCTCATCTGTGTAGTTCTGAAATGTTAGTGTTGATTTTAAAGAAAGTCTTGACACTGGAGACGGCAGGTGCTAGAATCTGGAGCTACAAGCAATTCACCAGAGGGTCAAGAAGCATCTTTGGCAGGATCGCTTTTTTTTGGACAAAATTGTGCATGGCCACTCGGAAGAGGAGGAGTCGAGGCTGTATTCCAAAGGAATTGGTAGACTGAATAGGGTTGGAAGGTGAACCAGTTGATATGCCATTCACCCTTGAATGGCTCCCATTATCACCTCTTTCACTTATCAGATTCCAAAAACTATCAGCCTTTAGGTCCCTGCACCTGTCTACAACCTTCACATTTCACTTTCCCACCTCGCTCCATCTGCTTCTCATCTTTTCTCCCCTCTTTGCTTCCATCTGTCTTTTAATTTTCTGATTAAATATCACTCAGCTCTTGCTCCCCACCTGGTGTATGTTACCTGGAAGCAGGTTCACGGGTTTGGTGAGTGAGATAAAAAACACTGACTACGAATAAGCATATTAATAATTTATTTACAAACAGTAAATTCAATTCAATTCAGTAAAAGATTTGACCAAATATCTAAGTTCCCTCAAGTTACACATACTACAAAACTAAATATTCAAGTAACAGACACTGAGCTAAGAGTGCAAGAAGCAGGGCCTTTTAAGTCTCCAATAGTTCTCCACCTGAGTCTGAAGCAGACCATGGGGATTGAGACCAAGACCAACTCTCCTGCACGTTCTATTCTCATACCGCTGAGGTGCTTGAAACCGGACACTGGCCTTGGCACACAAACCAACCAATGGGAAAGAGCGGCTACACGTACACGCATGCGCACACAACTGCCCACACAAGACTTCACGGACATGGTAGCCTTTCTCAGGGTAAACACATGTATAAAACGGGCGTCTTCTTGTCATAGAAGTGAAAATCCCCTTTGGTTAGCGAAAACAGGTACTAATGTAGGTCTTTCGTAACAGTGAGCTGTCGTAAAGCGAATGTTCGAAAAGCGGGGGCCACCTGTATTTGGAAAAATGTTGTTGTCTTAAGAATTACATTTTATTTTTTTGTCAAGAAATGGCTCAGAACTTATTACTGAAGAACACTATTTTAACTGAAGATGACCAAGAAAGCAAATAGTGTGATTAGACTGCTCTGTTGTTTCAGCCAGTTCCATCATTTCTGTTAATCATGGTTAATTTGTACTTCATCTGTGGGCACCAACTACATCAGCAAAGAAACATGTCACTTATACATGTAACACTCACATCACGTGTATCTCAAGACATGGTTCACAATTTCATGAAACAATATCTGATACATAGCAACAGAACACTGTCATTGGCCAGTTAACCAGAGATGTGATTGAGAAGTATGGTTGAGAGGGACATTTTGAAAGTGAGGAGTTAGAAAGAGAAGAGAAATTGTGTGGCATTCTGACAGAGCTCCAGTCTGCTGTTGGTAGTTTTGCAAAGACATGAGTCACTAGAGCCATGCAAAGTGCTTAGAAGGATGCAGATTTTGAGCTTGCAATGATGAGAAAAGACAGTCATGGAAAGATTTAAAAACAAAGATGAGAATTTTTTAATTATGCTGATGTAGATCGGCAGCTCATGTTAATACAACCAGTGGAGTGGTTTGTAATGAGATTTGGAGTTTGGCTTGGCTCAGCTCATGTTTGTGGAGTGCAGAATTAGGCCTTCCGGCCCATCGAGTCTTCTCCACCATTTCATCATGGCAGATCCAGTTTTCCTCTCAGTACAAATCTTCTCCCCGTATCCCTTAATGCACTGACAAATCAAGAATCTATCAACCTCTGCCTTAAGTATAAATAAGGACTTGGCCTCCACAGCTGCTTGTGATGAAGAATTTTGCAGATACGCCACTCTCTGGCTAAAATAATTCCTCCCCATCTCAGTTCTAAAAGGACGCCCCTCTATTCTGAGGCTGTGTCCTCTGCCCATAGACTCTCCCACCATAGGAAATATCCTCTCCATATCCACTCTATCAAGGCCTTTCACCATTCAATAGGGTTCAATGAGGTCACCCCTCTTTCTTCTGAATTCCAGCAAATACAGGCCTAGAGCCATCAAACGCTCTTCTAGATCCAAGGCAGGACTCCAGATTATTACAGTACAAAACGGAATATTGTTGTTGATTGAAATTTGAAATAAAAATAGAAAATGATTCACGTCAGTGATCCTTTCATTAGAACTGGGCAAGGTTGGAGATAAGATCAGTTTTAAGATACCAAGGGAGGAAAAGGGAAGATAGATTTAAAGGTTGGGAAGAATGCAGGGTGATTATATGTCAAAAGAATTGATAGTTCTGTCATTTGTCTTATTGCTGCTCCCATTTATCTTGCATTAACATACTTCTTGTCATTTAATATCCTACATTTCTCCCCATTTTCTCTGTCCCTTAGAACCTGTTTCTTCCACCTGTATTACAGGCAGCTCTGAATCTATGAAAAGACAAGGGATATGGTTTAGGCAGCACATGAGCTAAAGCAAGGATAATATGGAGGTGGATATAGATGATCACGTTGCTGGATGTATTGGTTGTAGCTTAGTTCAAAGTTGTGTCCGGTCAGTTGCAAAATTGGGCAGTGGCAATGCTTAGCATAAGAGTCTGAGGTAAGGAAATGATGTTAGCAATAAATACTAAAGTTAAGAATTCACATGGTAAAACACTTGATTGTCTCTTCAAACTGCAGTTTAGTTGAGCAACAGTTGTATTTTGGAGCAGGATATTCTTCTTATATTTCCAGCGTATTCAGGGTTAAAAGCCCTTCCTCTTTATGTGACCAAACATTAGCCTATTTTCCAATAATGTCTTATTTGTGTTGTTATTTTTAGCTTTTGCACCATAGAGTATTATTGAAAGCTTTTATTGTTACTAATCCAATTTTAAATGCACCAGCATTTTTTTAATGTATTAACTACCTGAATCCAATCCGTGTTTTTGATTGGCAAGGCTACCCTTCCTTTTCAGTAATGGATATAACAATTATGCCAACCTGCTTGGATTTCCTTTAAAACTCTAGAAAATTGCCCTTCACTTATTTATGAAATAATGGACACTGTGTCAATTCGTGTTTTACAGGAAATTATTTTAAAAACTGGAGTTGAATTAACCTAAATACAAAAACAATGATGCTATATTGTGGAAGGGAGAATTGATTGCTTTTTAAAGTAGGTGCATATTACTTTGCTCTGATTAGTTCAAACACCGTTCAGTACTGTGCCAGACAAGTTACACACACCCTCTTCAAACATATATTAATTCTTTGCATAAAGAAAGATATTTTTTTATTTTGCTCTATTCATTTTATTTGGATTGCTTAATGTAAGTAAAATTATCTGCCAATTATTCACCGTGACGATTCAGAACTCTGCTATAAAACCTTGGACTTTTGTGAGTAGGAACTGCTGAAAGGAGGCAGAGATAATATATTTTGCGCTGTGTCCTTGAGTATTAGAAGTCAGCAATGATCAGAGCTTGTACTCGCTGGAGTTTAGAAGAGCAGGGGTGGGGGTGTATGGGGGGTCGGAATCTTATTGAACCCTATTGGATATTGAAAGTCCCAGACAGAGAGGAAGTGGAGGAGTCTAGGACCAGAGGGCACAGACGCAGAATAGAGAGAATAGAGGGATGTGCATTTAGAACAGAGATGAGGAGAAGTTTTTTAGCCAGAAGTTGTTGAATTTATGGAATTCGTTGGCACAGCCTGCTGCAGTGATCAGGCCATTGGGTGTATTTAAAGCAGAAGTTGATGGGTTCTGGTTCAGTCAGGCATCAAAGTTTATGGGGAGAAGGCAGAGAATGGGGCTAAGAAGGATAATAAATGAGCCATGATGGAATGGTGGAGCAGACTTAATTGGCCAATTGGCCTAATATTGCTCTTATGTCTTACGGTCTTTTCATTGTGCTAGAGAAGAGATGTCAGGGGAATAATTCCTCAGATAATTATCAGATACAAAATGGTTCTCTACTTTTTCAGCCTTGCAGCAGAGAACAATAATTGTTAACACAATGTGCAAAAGTACATTTTTCTTGCTCCGAGGACCCTCAGCCCTTGCAGAACATATGCCTTTACAGGCTCCACTGTAGTCATATACTTGAAATAAAATGGAATAAGATACTTAAAATGCAATCATTAAAAAATCATAATGCAGATGCATTTTGTCTACAATGTTTTGAAAAGATCAGCTTGGCCTCATCCCACCTTCCTGGACCAGATCAATACTCTTTATGGCTCTTGAAGTTCACATCCTGTACTTTGGTAAATGTCATCAAGGTGCTAAGCTCTGCTACCTCTTCGGTCAATGATTTACAAAGCATCTCCTGTTTCTAGACGATTCTTTTATTTATCTCCCTTCTAAACTTGAGGCAAAATGAAGCTGGTGAACCATGGTGACATGTTGTAGGAAACTTACAAGACTTCTAAGTCTATTTCTGAAGTACTCTCACTGTAAACTGCAGCCTGTAATTTCCCTTTAAGCTAACGCACTATTGATGAACTAGCAATTTTACAATCTTCTGAAGGACTTGGCTGACGTTACTCTCAAGCATACAGGTATATTACCTTCAAGCAGTCAAAGGTACATCACCATGGCCAAAATAGATGGACGGGGAAGGACTCCAAGCCAGGCTGAAACTTCAGGGTATAAAACTTCCTCTACCTAGCATCTTGTTAGCAAATGTACAGTCACTGGACAAAAAGATTGAGGACCTAAGGGCAAGATTGCTGTTTTGGAGGGAAGTGAGGGATTGCTGCCTTCCCAGTTTCACAGAGACATGGCACATGCCAGATATGTCGATAAGACCTGAAGGCTTCTCAATATACAGGGTGGACCAGACTGCTGATTCAGAGAAGGCAAAAAGTGGGGGGTCTGTATTTCATGATAAACCCTTTGCAGACTTGTCGCGCTCGTCTTTCTTCGACCACCCCAACATTGAGCACAACTTTACGGGGGCATTGTTGCAGTAAAGCAGCATCCATCATCAGGTACCCCCACCACCCTAGTCATGCTCTCTTCTCGCTACTGCCAATAGGAAGACGGTCTAGGAGCCTCAGGACTCACACCACCATGTTCAGGAACTATTATTACTTCTCAACCATTGCAAGGCTGTGTGTATCTGCACCTATGCCACCCCTCCTCCCCTGCCCCTGGCACTCCTCTGCCACCTGCTGCATACCCCTCCCTCGGCGATCCTCCCTCACCATTCCCATCATCCTTTGCTTCCGTCAGATTTACAAACTCACTCACCGCTCCACATTGACAAATACAGTATTGTGCAAAACTCTTAGGCACCCTAGCCATACATATGCACCTAAGACCCTTGCACAGTACTGTATGGAGATGATAGATAGGAATGACATCGGGGTCTTCATCCAGCACAAAGGCTTAAGAGGAGAGGGGGAATTTTAACTGATACCTGAGGGGTTAAGTTTTCCACACAGAAGGTGGTAATTATATGGAACAAGCTGCCAGAGGAGGAGGTAGAGGTAGATATAATTACAGCATTGAGAGACGTTTGGGCTAATATTTGGAGAGGAAAGGCACAGAGGGAAGTGGGACTAGTGTATGCAAATAGAATTAGTGTAGATAGGCCTCATGGAAGGAAAAGATGAGTTTGGCTGACAGGGCCTATTTCTGTGCTGTACAATTCAAAGAGGGATCAGACCACTCCTCAAACACAATAACTCAATAACTCACTTTGGCTGTGTGCCTTTCATTTTCTTTTAGGAAGCGATATGCCTAATCAGACAAGTGACTTTACAGGGCACTTTACCGGCTTGAAAGAGATGTGTTTCCACCAGCCTCCCGAATCAACCATGAGTCACTCCAATGGTCACCTGAACCTCAGTCTCGTCACACACCGGAAATGTTGTCCTTCCAATCTCCCCCTCCTTCTTCAGAGTTCCACGGTTTATCACCATGGTCAACAACTCACATTTAGAATGCATCAAAGCTTCAATGTGGAGGAATTCAAAGCTTGACGTAGAAAATAAAAGGAAAGAAGTCTTACGGGAAGAATTTGAAGATTCTCGTCAGCTAAAGGCACGACCCCTGATTCAAAGATTCAAAGTACGTTTATTATCAAAGTATGCATGCAGTACACAACCCTGAGATTCATCTTCCCACAGGCAGCTACAAAACAAGGAAAACCACGGAACCTGTTCAAAGAAAAACATCAAGCCCACAAAGCACAGAGAAAAGAACTAATTGCATAAACAACAAAAAAAAGAGCAAAAATCACCTAATATATAACATCAAGTACAAAGTAATTGAAATAGTCCAGGAACGCTCGGTTTCAGCTCAGTCCAGTTCAGTCTAGTGCTATGTGGTTCATTGACTGCAGGCCCCAAAGCAAGCAAACAAGCAGACTCAGAGGATAATAATAAAATCTTAGTATTCAGCGTTACAATGACTGCTTAATTTTCAGTTCAACTGTATTTTAAATAGCTCGGTTTTGTTGCTCAACCTAACATTTCCCATGATCCTAAAATTTTGATTTATTTTGTATTTTATTTCATGCATGAACAGTGGGCTAAGGAGTCACAAAGCTGCTCAAACCAAGAAAGGATGTCTCAAACCAAGAAAGGATGTCTTAAACCGACTCATCCGTGCCACGTGTGATATCTACCTTTGCTAATCCCATTTACCTGCATTGGGCCTTTATCCCTCTGTTCCTTTCCGATCCAGTTTCTTACTATAAAGATCCCTGATCTAGAGTCTTTTTATATTTATATGTTCTTATGACAAATTAAGTAGCAACCTGGTACATCAGATCTATCATAAATCTGCCGATGCTGGAAATCCAAGCAACACAGACAAAGTGCTGGAGGAACTCAGCAGGCCAGGCAGTATCTATGGAAAAGTGTACAGTAGACATTTCGGGCTGGAATCTATGCCAACTCTGAACATTTGTATGAGTACCATTCCCCCACGTCCCTGTAAACCATTCTCTCTCACATGTAGAAGCTACCCACAACAGTGCCAATGCCCAGTCCTCCTGCCACTTAACTAGATTAAAGGTAATTTACAAGAGTGAGCTAACAGACCAACCAGCATATCTTTCAGATGTGGAGTAAACCAAAGTGCCAGGCGGAAACCTGCATAGTTACAGGAAGAATGTGCAAAATTCACACAGAACTCGAGGTCACGATCAAACCTGGATCGCTGGAGCTGTGCACCTCCTCATTCAGATAAATTTGCACGGCTTAATTTAAAACATGATGCTTTCTTCAAACAGTCAGGACATCTTTACTGACTGAAGAAAATGGGTAGCACTACTTTCAGAAGGTTGGGACTGATTTCAGCTCAAACAACCCAGGGTACTTTGTTCTTTGCGTGATGAACAGTTGAGTTCCACAGGGCATGTGCTCACAGCTTATCGATATCTGCCATCCTATCAATTTCATCAATGGAAAAGCACAAAAGGTGATAGTTAGAAATGATGCAAAATTCAGATCACCAGTTTTTCAATTGCTGTTCAAAGATCCAACATCAAACAAAAAAAGTTTAATTAACTGAATTAAATCAATAAAGGGAGCTAAAATCTCCTGTGGAGATCTATCAGGTTTTTGTTTAAAGAGTATCGTTTGGAAAAGACTAAGTGCATTTAATGAAGATCACCTCCAAATGATGCACAAGACCAACTTGAATATTAAATCATTGCAACTTCATTGTCACTGGTTCAAGGTTCCAGTACTCCTCACATAACAGCATGGTAGTTGTATTGTCACCACAAGCAATGCGGAGGTGAGAGAAGGCGAAGTGAATTTGAGGGATGAACTGTGCTGGTACTTTGCAGAATCGACATAGATGGTGTGCGCTATTTGGAGGGGAGAATTGGTGCCCAGCCACGTGGCTGAGTGTGAGATTAGATCGCTCTGGGCACTGAGCCAATTGGAGAAACTGAGAGCGGCTGGATCCGGGCCCGGGGCATTTCACTGAAGTGGTGGCTGGGTCCAACTGCAAAGTACAATATGCTGTTTGGATAATTTAAATGCTGGCCCGGATATACTGGAAGACAGGGCTTTGGGATCGAAGGAGAGAGCCGATTTTGTTTGCTCTCCTGCAAAGTTCGCTCCTCTCTCCTTGGTGCTGAAGCTATGAGGACTTCCCTAGCTGCTGTGCTCCGTACCTGCTGATACAGACATCCAATCCTGCAAAAAACGACTTCAGGGAGGTAGCACCCCTACCTCCTGAAATCCCGTATCCCCCCACCCCTCGGTCGACCTCCAAGGGCATATGTTATACTTTGTTTAGTGACTTTGTCTAATCTGTACACCAAGTTGGGTATATGCAGAGAATGTGACATTAAATTATGGACTTTATTATATTATATTATATATTATCATGGAGTCATTTTTTAATTCTATTACAACTTTAAACAAGTCTACAAGGAGTTTGGCCTCACTGTAGTACAGGGAGTAGGACATTAACAGAGTAGCTCCTTCGCAGCTAGCCAGCTAGTTTAAATAACGTTAGCTATGCTAATGAACGAATGATACCTGTTAAACGCACCTCAATATGACTTTTACATTTTAACCCACCATGAGCAATAGAAAAGTCACTGTTGCAGCGAGCAACACTGTCATTATTTTTGACCCCTATTGGGCAGGGGTACACTTTAGCGCAGTCTGGGGTGAGGTATGTTTTATATGTTCTTTGTTTGGAACACTCTGCCATGGCGCTGCAGGACACTAAACTGAACTGATGGACAATGAAAGAGAGAGAGAGGTCGACTGTAAAGCCCGCCCACAGAGAGAACTGATAGGCCTACTTAGCACAAAGAGAGACCAATCAGGATGCTTACTCTCACTCTCCCTCTCCCTCTTCCTCTCCCTTTCCCTCTCAAAAAATCTGTTTCCGGGATATTGTATATAACTTGCAGGCGTCAGGGAGCCGCTATCAATATGTAGGAGACTCTCGGAACTTCCGGGAGAGGTGGGATGTCTTTGCTAATATGATGAACTGATACTGAGGCTTTGGGCCTAATCCAGGCTGCTCTTGGTTTCGGGTCTGAAGACTCATTTTGGTTTGGAATGTTGTAGCTCGCTTCTATTGCTTTCATGATTTGTGTATTTTTCCTTTTGTCTATGCATAGGCTCTGGAGCCAAGACGGTGGCGCGACGCAGCGCGCAGTGGCCGCTCCAGGAATGAATATCTGTTATCTGTAAGTAGGGGCAGTGTACAATCCTGATTTGATGAAGATGGACGTGTGAAGCATGGAGGAACATCTGGTGAAACTTTTGAAATGCCTGTTTCGCTGCCGCTGCTACTGTGCGATCGGAAAAATCTCCAGGAGGAAGGCCCCGAATCCTCGGCTTTGCCTGTTGCCTGGCGGCCAGTGCTGGGGTCGAAGCGCTCCGCAGAGGTGGTGCTTGGTGCTTGGTGTCAGAGGGCTGGTCGGAGGCTCGAAGTTTTCGGACGGACTCGGAGTTGGCTGCGCTCGGATCTCCCAAAGTGCTGTATCGGCAAGCTGCAGCGCTGGAGGTTCATGGCAGGAAGAGTTTTTCTTCCTTCTACTGTCTGTGTGAGATGATGGGCTGTCGGGACTTTGAGACTTTCTTTTAAACCATGCCATGGACTGCTCTTTATCAGATTGCAGTATTGCTTTGCACTGTTGAAACTATGTGTTATAATTATGTGGTCTTTGTCAGTTAGTCTTTTATCAATTATGGTATTGTCTGCACTGTTGAAACTATATGTTAACTATAACTGTATGGAACTATATGGTTTTGTGTAGGTCTTGTAGCTTAGTTTTGTCTGATGGGTTTGTAGTTCCTTTCCGGGGAACTTGCTAAGATGGTAGCGTGATATCGATACGCAGCAGCCTCTCCGGACTCTGGATTGGGGATTACCAAACGTTATGTGGTTTTTCTTGTGTGGTCTGTTTTGTGCTTTTTCGTGATATCATTCCGGAGAATGTTGTCTCATTTTTTAACTGCATTGTATTTGTGGTTTATAAATGTGGTTTTAATTTTGGGGTCATTTGGGTTTCTTGCCAAACAAATCTTAATGTTGTATAATTTATACATTCTTTGATAATAACTGTACTTTGGAATTTGAATCTTTGAAATGGATACAATTGTTCATGAAATCTCATCTTAATAGCTCTTAGTTTCTTGGTATTCTTCATAATCTGAAGTAGTCAGGACTGAACCAAATGCAAAAATACATACATAAATGCAAATAGATTTTAAAGTGTCAAGTTTTGTAAGTGAAACACAAGAATTAAAGAATATTTGTATGGAGCACAATGACAATGATAAATAATTTGTCTAATGCCATAAAAACCAACAACCCTAAAGAATTCGTACACAACGCTGGAAGAACTCAGCAGGTCAGGCAGCATCCATGAGAAAAGAGTAGCCAATGTTTCGGGGCGAGATCATTCATCAGGATGAAGGGTCTCAGCCCGAAACGTTGGCTACTCTTTTCTCACGGATGCTGCCTGACCTGCTGAGTTCTTCCAGCGTTGTGTACGAATTCTTTGATCCACAGCATCTGCAGTTGTATTTTTGTGTTTTGAACCCTAAGGTATTATTGTGCAGTAAAACATAATCTCAGAATTAGTTTTTACCATAATTCATGCTGGGCATATCAACTTCAGTCAAGATGATTAATACACTGTCACAATTTAATATTGCTCATTGAGACAATCATCGCCAGTAGCATTTGTCATTATTCTTCACTATTTGTCACCATGAGCTCCACTCGTACAAAACAACTTGGAACAGCTTTGTAAACAAGCGGGGTGCCTGACCTATGAAAAGGCAATAATTCATGAAATTGCTGAAGGGACTGAAGGAGAAAACAGAGTTGGTGCACATTAAGGCTTGAAACTCGATGCATTAGTTAGTTATTGATCTATAATTTCACAAAAATTCAGCAAATACCAAACAGAAATAGGATCTAGAAATATTATACAGATTATAATATATAATATTCTATAAATATTATATTATGAGAAATATCACAGAAAGCCCAATTCTATCTTCAAAAAATAATATCTTGTATCCCAGGCCACCAAAGCCAACAGAGTTTGCCTTCTCTAAATCAAGGATATGAAGCAAGATTCCTTAATTCTACCAGTATTTCAGTTACCCGGGCACAATGTAAAAAGAGGTACCCAAAATTCTGCTACCAGTGGCTTAGGTGTCAAGGGACACAGATTTCATCAAGTTTTCTTTTTTCTCACTTACACATAACTCAATAAAGAAAAATATATCTGCCAGGTACCTTTTGTAAATTTATTATCAAAGTACATATATGTCACCATGTACAACCCTAAAATTCATTTTCCTGGGGGCATTCACAGTAAATAGAAGAAACACAACAGAGTCGATGGAAGTTTGCCCTCTGAAGGACGACTAACAACTAATGTGCAAAAAACAACAAACTGTACAAATACAAAAAACAAAGAAAGAAATAATTACCATAATAATATACTGTACCAGGCCGTGATCCAATCAGTCAATATACTCTCCACCAGACATTTATTGAAGTTTGTCAGTTTTAGATGACGTATCGCATCTTCGCAAACTCCTAAGGAAATAGAGGCACTGCCATGCTTTGTTTGTAATTGTGCTGGGCACAGAACAGGTCCTCTGAAATGATAGCACTGAGGAATTTAATGTTGCTGATCCTCTCCACCCCTGATCTCCAGAAAAAGTCCTCTGGTTTCCTCTTCCTGAAGTCAATAATCAGCTCTTTGGTCTTGCTGACATTGAGTTAGAGGTTATTGTTATGGCGCCACTCGGCCAGATTTCCAACCTCCCTCCTATATGCTGATGCGTCATCACCTTTGATTCGGCCTACTGACAGTGGTGTTGTCAGCAAACTTAAATATGGCATTGGAGCTGTGCTTAGCCTCAGTCATAAGCATAAAATGAGTAAAGCAGGGAGCTAAGCACACAGCCTTTGGGTGCCCCTGTGCTAACGCAGATTGTGAGATAGTTGCCTTTGAATATGGTTCTCACTTTCTTAATGTCGAAGAAGGCATACCGCCACGTGTTATTTCGGTGGTGGTTCTATGTTGGTGCTTTTATAACATGCGATGCACTTCTATGACACATTTTTTGCCTTTTTCACAATTATTAATTGTGTCTATTTTCAATAGTTCAATTGTTTCATTTAATATCAGAGAAACGGATGCAATACACATCCTGAAATTCTTAAAACAACACAAAATGCTGTTGGAACACAGCAGTCCAGGCAGCATCTATAGGAGAAGCACTGTCGACGTTTCGGGCCGAGACCCTTCGTCAGTGACTAACCGAAAGGAAAGATAGTAAGAGATTTGAAAGTAGTGGGGGGAGGGGGAAATGTGAAATGATAGGAGAAGACCGGAGGGGGTGGGATGAAGCTAAGAGCTGGAAAGGTGATTGGCAAAAGTGATACAGAGCTGGAGAAGGGAAAGAATCATGAGATGGGAGGCCTTGGGAGAAAAAAAGGGGAGGGGGGAGCACCAGAGGGAAACAGAGAACAGGCAGGGTGATAGGCAGAGACAGAGAAAAAAAAATGAACAACTAAATATGTCAGGGATGGGGTAAGCAGGGGAGGAGGGGCATTAACAGAAGTTAGAGAAGTCAATGGGTTCTATAGTGAGGTTGGGATTGGTGCGGAGGGAGCGGAGAGCAGAGCGTTCGGAAGGAGTGAGGTTGGAATTGGAACAGGGTGTAATGAAGTCGAGACGGTTGATGTCCTGTCAGCAATTAGCAATAAAGAGATCCAGAGCAGACAGAAGACCAGAGCGGGGTGTCCATGAAGAGGAGGAAGGTTGAAGATGGGAGAAGGGGTCATCGGTGGGGGTAGGAGAGTCCTTGTCAAAGAAGTAAGCTCGGAGATGGAGCCGGCGGAAGAAGAGTTCAGCGTCATGGCGTACACGGAACTCGCTGAGGTGTGGGAGAAGGGGGACAAAGTTGAGGCCCTTACTGAGGACAGAGCGCTCTGCCTCAGAGAGTTGAAGGTCGGAGGGAATGGTAAAGAACCGGCACGGATGAGAGATGGGATCAGAGGGGGGAGGGAGGCTGGTGGTGTGGGTGGAGAGGGGATGGTTGGGGTGAGAGGAAGATGGAGCCTCTGAGGGCCCAGAAGCTGACGATGGGATCTGAGGGAGAGGGGATTGCAGAGTGGTGGCAGGGGAAGGGGAGACGTTCAGCAGGTTTTATAGGGAGGTTGGGATTACATCTGCAGATTTCCTCGTGTTTGCTCCTGAAGTTCTTGTTCTTTGCAGACATCCATGAAAACAGAAGAGTGCCCTAAAGAATGAGTGACAGTAAAAAACTTAGAACCTCAACCCCCCCCTTCTACTCCCCCCATGCACAAGCAGCAGCAAAGCAATGACCCTCCCCCACCTCCACAAATAAAATCATTAGGGCCCTCCGCCCACCAAGCAAGCAATAGCACAGCCCCTCCAAAAGACCACGATCTGCAGCACAACAACTAATCATTCACCTGACAATTCAACGTACCACAGACTCTCTCTTTCCCTAATAAAAGGTAAAAGAGGAGTCCCCTTTCGCAGCAAGAGAGGAGACATAACAAAACAACTTGCTGATTTACGATGATAAAGTCTGCCATGCCTCTGTTTTTTCCCAAGTTCTCCAACCCAAGAATCGTCAGCCAACTCTCCCCCTCCGACAGCCGATCCACTGCTCCCGATATTCAGTTTTAGCCCGCGACACTTTAGTCAGTGACACCAGCATAGAATCAGCCCGTCCACAGGGCCCCGAAGGCTTACAATCCACGTCCTTGAGATTTCGAAAAGTGGCCAGTCCTGAACCTCCCCACTTACATCCTGTGCTGAATTCACAAGGGACGGGAAAACTTCAATTGCCGTGTGTTTTGAAGTAATCGTAAGTAAGTGGAACACTGTGACCTGGATATGTCAATGTAGTGGCAAGTGAGGAAATATGAAATGCTTTGTTGACCGAGGTGGTTTCCATTTGGTTATATTAAAAAAATGCCTTGTCAACAAGGACATGTCATCTTAATAGTCAATAGGTTAAATCAAAACTCTGCAAATCACTTGTTACCTATACAGGAAAAATATTTTTGCAAACAGTGAGGAAACAAACTGTAACAAGACAGAAACGACAGAGGCTACGTCCACACTAGTCTGAATAGTCTTGAAAACGCTGGTTTCGCGTAAAAACGAGAGCGTCCACACCAAGCGTTTTTGAAAATACCTCCGCCCACATTAAAACAGGTATTTCGGCGAATCTCCTCCTACTAGGCATGCGCAGGATACATCTGCAGAAAACAAGCGACATGTTTGGTGTCGAATCTCGCAGTGAAAGTGCGTGTTTGTGCAGTTACAGACTAGAAAAACTTAAAAGGGAATTGCCAAATGACAGACAGCTGTTGGCTCTTGCGCAAGAGGACTTAAAACTAAAAAAAACAAATAATTCAGCGTATGGAGGCAACCGACAGGGAGTTCATGGAGAGTAAGACCCGGCTGATGATGAACATTGAAAAACTGACTAACTCTGTTGCATTAATAAAGCTCCTTGTTAAATGTATAAAACATGTCTGCATCGGTGTTATCTTGTATTTCCATACAATGTTACATTAGGCTGTTACACATCTATTGTCAGAAAAGTACTTGCATAAATAGGTAAACCACCTTCATCCATGCAAGGACAGAAAACAGGGCAAAGTAAGTATACTTGTTTATTCAGTACGTTATGGGTCAAAGTATTTCTAACTCTTCTGGCTTCAGTCTCATTGCCGTCTGTTCTGAAATTGGTAGGTTGTGCGGGGGTTGCATTCAAGAAAACAATGAAATGCCATGCTGCAGCCACTATCTGTGGGGCACGTCATTCCAGCAATTTTAGAAATCTCCGTTTACCCCGTCCACACTACTCTTGCCCAAGCGGCATTTTCAAATTTACACATTTTAGAATAGCTCTGTTTTCAAGGGAGGAAACTGCTGTTTTAGTGTGGATGGAGGGTCAAAACAAAGAGAAAAAGCTTTGGTTAAGGATTTATCCAGTCAGGTGTGGACATAGGAAGAGTCCGTGGCATTCTCTAAACTATCAGGTTATCTTATTTCAATGTGTGAACATCAAGAGGTTGCTGATAGCTTGTGATTAAAAGACATTCAGCATTAAAGATGCCCTGATTTCAAAATTCAGTGGAATAAAATCAAGTCACCTGATAGTTTAATTGGAAGTACAATTAATCCTACTTCAACTGGATCTCTTAGTATTTTATGCAGGATAGCAGTATGATTGTAGCTCATTGTCATGTGAATTTTTACCACAAGGTGGAACCATTTAATGCTTTTGCAGAAGACATCAAGAACTTTTGAGAGAGTTTTGATCAAAACTGTTTTACCTGAACTTTGCAGATTTCAGTGTCATAACTTGAGTCTCTCCTTATTGTAGCATGACAGAAGATGCTAATTAGTAAAAAACAGACGATGATGAAAATGTGGAGCAGATCATTGAGTTTTTGAAGAGGGAAAAAAACAATTTTTTACCAGGAAGTGTAAGCTACATTTTTAAATCAGGAGCCCAGGAAAGGAAGGGATCTGAAAAACGGTTGATTGCAATCTGAATATCAGCCTGATATTTCTATTGCACAGCTGATCCTGCAAAATAATAAATCTCAAGAATTGTCTTCTTGTATAAGAAACCACCATCAATAGAGCCAGCAGGTGAATAGTGACACTCAATAGCAGAAACAGAATCAGAATCAGGTTTAATATCACCAGCGTATGTCGTGAAATTTGTTAACTTTTTTCCCCTCTCACTTTGAACCTTTAGACTCCCCTACACTGAGGAGAAATACTGTAACTAACAACCTTACCTATGCTCCTGATGATTCTATACACCTCTATAAAGTGACCCATCAGACTCTTTTGCTCGAGGAATGCACCAGTCTATCCAATCTCTCCTTATTATTAAGTTCTCCAGTCCTAGCAACACCATTTTCTGCACGTTTTGCGGCTTAACGATATCCTTACTATCAATTCAGACTCCACACTTTATAGCCCTAGATCTCTCTATTCTACATTATTCTCCCGGCCCTGTCATTCAATGTGACTGTCCTATCCTGGTTTACCTTGCCAAAATGAAACACTTCACACTTGTCTGAGTTAAATTCCATTTGCCAATCCTTGCCTACTTTCCCAGCTCAGCTAACATAACCCTGTCACATAACCTCTTACATAACCCCGAGACAAATTTCAGGGTTATACACTACATACACACTTCAATAAAAAATGCACTTTGAATCTTTGAATCACTGTCACTGTTAATAATTTCTGTGTCATCTGGAAACTTACTAATAAAGCCAACTACATTTTCTTCCAAATTGTTGGTTTAGATGACATGCAATCGTGGATCCAGCACCGATGCCCTCTGCAAAATGCTTGTCACAGGCCTCCAATCCAGAAAAACAGTCATTCACTACTACCCTCTGACTGCTACCAATCAGCCACTATTCCCTATCAAAAAATACGGAGGGAGTATCTTCATTACAAGACTGCAGTCGCCTGAGAAAGTGGGTTAACAAAGAGTTTTCATTCCATTTTGGAATGAACATTTAAACGCCAGCCTTTTAAGCTGTAAGCAGTTTTAGAAAAAAAAATTATCATTGTGTTGTGACTCCTGCCACAAGTGCTGACTGTCTAATAGTGGTTCAGTCCCACTTTGAGGTGTTTCTGGTAGTCTGAAAGGTAAATCAGGAAATTCCAAACACTATTGACCATCTTATTCTGCAATGAATTTGAGAAAAAACAAATATCATGAAACTGAAAATCTTCCTGTTATATTGTGAAGTCAAACGTTTCTGGTTGAACAAGATGTCCAATTCTCTGTGGTGCTGTGTTTCATGATTTTATATATATTACTCTTACTGTTACAAACCATTTTTTTCTAATTTTATGTATTGCATTGTAGTGCTGCTGCCAAGTCAACAAATTTCATGACATATGCCAATGATATTAAACAAGAGTTCATTCCAAAAATCTTTTGGCTTCAGTGTGCAAAATGAATCCTTCACAAGCCTGACAGTTACATTTGCTGTGTTATTGTAGACTTCTTAGTATGTTGGTTTTGGAGACTGTTAGTCATAGAAATGGATTTCGGACAATTTAGGATAACCAAATCAAATCTGACAAGAATTTGAAGTTTGAGGAATAAGGTGATGCTTTTCTGGAAAAAAAATGCCCAATGTTGAAACTTTTGCAAAGTTTGCAACTGTACTTAAAATATGATTAAATTACCCTGATTTTTCACTTCCTCTAGTATCACATACAGTCTGTTTGGGCTAGTTTTAATGTCATGATTTTTAAGGAAGGATTGTGAGGAATAGAAGCAGAAACATCTACACTCTGGCTAATTTATTGGTACAGGAGTGGGAGCCAACGTGGTCCCCTACTGCTGTAGCCCATCCACATCAAAGTTCAACATGTTACACGTACAGAGATGCTCTTCTGTTCACCACTGTTGTAACATGTGGTTATTTGAATTACTGCTGCCTTCCTGACGGCTTGAACTTGTCTGGGCATTCTCCTCTGACCTCTCTCATTAACGAAATATTTTCATCCACAGAACTGCTGCTCACTGGATGTTTGTAGTTTTTCACCCGTGTCTGTAAACTCCAGAGACTATTGTGTGCAAAATATCCCAGGGGTTCTGTAGTTTCTGAGATACTCTTCAAAGTTGGGTCAAAGTCACTTGGATCACACTTCTTCCCCATTCTGATGTTTGGTCTGAAACCCAACAATGAACATCTTGACAATTTCTGTATACATTCTACACAATAGCGTGGCAATTTTACCCTGGTTGCCAAATGCAGCACTTGAATGAATCATAAACATGAGAAATTCTGCAGGTGCTGGAGACCCAAAGCAACACACACAAAATGCTGGAGGAACTCAGCAGGTCAGGCAGCATCTTTGGAAGTAAATAGACAGTTGATATTTCAAGCTGCAACCTTCCTTTAGGATCTGGGAATGTCAAGAGTTTATTCATTTCCACAGATGCTGCCTGACCTGCTGAGTTCCTCCAGCATTTTGTGTGTGTTACTTGAGTGAATGTAAGTTGTAGGAGAGAGAAAATAGTCAATTTTACTGCACTCATTCAAAAGTACTGAACCTTTTCTTCACCAGTTAGAACGACACTAGTGGAACCTTGGTAGATGATCATCTGGAAAAGTACAGCACAGCAACCGGCCCTTTGGCCCATCTAGTCCATGCCAAAACCATTTAAACTGCCTACTCCCATCAACCTGCACTGTGACCATAGCCCTCCATAGTCCTACCATCCACGTACATATCTAAGCTTCTCCTAAGACTTCTCTCAGACTTCTCTAGGAGAAGTTTGATCTACACAATCTGAGAGACAAAATGTATTTAAAAGATAGTAGCGAAGGCTTGGCGGTTAGCATGAAGGTAAGAGGTGGATATAATCTCTTGTACTGTAACGAAAATAGAAGTCAACAATTTTCATCAGTATTCTATGCATTTCATATCCTTTGTGGTTTGACACAATATCTTTGAAAGGGAGTTTCACAGAGTTTTCAGAAATTGAATCATTCAAAGGGTCATCATGCTAATTTTTGAATTCAATTCAATATGACATATAATTAGATTCATTTTATGAGAAGTGACAGTACTGTAAATACGAAGTCCATAGAATTCGGAATTAACTTTGTAATTCAAATTAAATTGAGCTTTGTCTGTGAAAATTAATTACAGATGACCCCTCCCCAGCATGTATTGTGTTTAACATTAGGAGCAGTCAAAATATAGATTTAAATAAAAGATGAAGAAAAGATTTGATATTGAATTTCGTCAATTACTTGAAACTGTCCAATGACTGTTTAATGGAAAGGGTATACGTCTAAGCCCTTCTATGTGCTGGCCGAGCAAAGCTGTAGTGACAACAGCAATGGGCTTCAAGGCAATTGGTCCCGGTTTCGAACCTGGCTAGCTCCTTGCACGCTTTCTTTCTGCGCTGGTTGAGCGAGCAACTTGGCCTTATTTACAAATGCTAAAGAAGCGGCAAGTTTGTCACCTGATGCACTGCAAAATGTGGAGAGATATGTGCTATAGTATTCCCCTAAAACTCTGAATGTCTATCCCTATTGAACAAACAAACAACTTGACTTTTGAAAATACCAAACCAATTTTCATCTCTGTAGCATGGTTTGACTGGCATTCGAGTTCAATTTTCCTGCTATGCATAGCATTTATCAACCTTTGCAATGAATTCAAGGCCATTAGATGTTCAGATCTCCTGAGAACTACTTGGATTGATGAGCTCCAGAGGCAGGGCTGTAAAATATATTGAAATGACATAAAGAAAATGCATTATTTATTTTGATTCAATTGCATTCACAATTCCCATGCACATGCTGCCAGAATTTGTCAGAGAGAAAAGGTTTGGGAATTGGTTGAAGGATGCAAACAATTGGGCTGGTTCTCGGAACAAATGTTGTGGAACACCCATTCCTTTATGGGTTAGTCAAGACTTTGAAGAAGTGAATAATAAAATGCATGAACAATAAAAATAACCTATTCAGATTTTCCAAGATCTTAAAATGGTTCTTGGATAATATATTCAAAGTAAAAGAAATACAAGTGAATGATTTGCAGTTGTAATATTTATGGCTTGCATACAAATAGCAATGTCTTTATATCAGTTATATAGATGGAAATATGACTTTTTTATGGTATTTGAAAAGCGTGCAGGATTCAAGCACTGTACAGAATGGAGTAATAGACTAGCTTGAATTTCATGTTCTCTTTCCTCTTACTTGCTTGGCATTCTGTATATATCTTTTGCATAAGACCATAATACATAGTAGCAGAAAAGACCATTCAGTCCATCAATCCTGGCCCAATATTCAATCATGGCAGATTTATTGTTCCTGCTCAACCCCATTCTCTTGCTATCTCCCCGTAACCTTTGATACTCCTACCAATCATGAACCTATTAATAACCTCCACTTTAAATATACTTAATAAATTTGCCTTTACAGCCATCTGTTGCAATGAATTCCATAGATTCACCATCCTCTGGTTTAAGAAATTCCTTCTCATCTCTGTTCTAAAGGGACGTCCTTCTATTCTGAGGCTGTGCCCTCTGTAGATTTTTCCACATCCACCCCACACCCCTCCCCCATCTTTCTAAATTCCAGATTCTGAACCATCGAATGCTCCTCATACGATAATCCTTTCATTCCTGGAATCTATCTCATGAACCTCCTCTGGACTCTCCCCAATGCCATCACATCCTTTCTTAGATAAGGAGCCCAAAACTGTTCACAATGCTCCAAATGTATATGTAAATCCTCATCATTATATTCTTGCTTTTATATTCTATTCCTCTTGAAATGAATGCTAACATTGTATTTGCCTTCCTTACGAACAACTTAACCTGCAAGTTAACTGTGAGGAAACTAGGACTCACAAATCCCTTTGCACATCTGATTTTTTAATTCCCTTCCCACTTATAATATATTCTACACCTTTATTCCTTCCACCAAAGTCCATGACCAGACACTTCTCAATGCTGTGTTCCATTTGTCACTTCTACGCCCATTCTCTCAACCTGTTCATATCCTTCTGTAGACTCCTTTCTTCCTTAACACTAACTTCCCGTTCTACCTGTCTTTGTATCAGTTGCAAACACAGCCACAAAGTCATCAGTATGTTATCCAGATCATTGACATATAATGTAAAAAATAGCAGACCCAACACCAATCACTGCAGGACATCATGAGTCATTGACAGCCAACCAGAGAAGGCCACCTTCATTTCCACTCTTTGCCTTTTGCCAGTCAGCCAATCTATCCATGCTAGTACCACTACAGCAAAGGTTCTCACTCTGGGTCCATGGACCCCTTGCTTAACGGTATTAGGCCATGGCATGTAAAGAGGTTGGAAACCCTGCTTTACAGTAGTATGAGCTCCTACCTTGTGTCGCAGCCTCATGTGCAGCACATTATCAAATGCCTTCTTTAAATGCAATTAAACAACATCCCTCTACTCCTTTGTCTATCCTTCTTATTATCTCCTCAAAGAATTACAGCAGTTTGTCAATTTATTTATTGAGATACAGCGTGGAATCATGCCTTCAAACCACGCTGCCCAGCAATCCCCTGACTTAATCCCAGCCTAATCACGGGACGATTTACAATTAACCTACCAGACACTATGCCTTTGGACTGTGGAAGGAAATCAGAGCAGCTGGGAGGAACCCATGTGGTCACAGAGAGAACGTACAAATTCCTTACAGTGAGTGGCAGGAATTGAATTCAGGTTGACACTACTAAAGCATTGCGCTAACCACTACAAAACCATACCTTCCCAGATACCCTGAAATCTGATCCTTCATAATGGACTCTAAAATCTTACCAATCACTGAAGTCAGGTTAACGTGCATATAAGTTCAGCTCTTTTGCCTCCCTCGCTACTCAAAGAGTGGTGTACCATAAGGGAGGGAAGTAAATAGTTTATTATGTAACTTACGTCACCTTCTGATTACTGATGGTGTTGGTATCATTTGCTCATTGAAGGTCATCTGGCTTGTCTTTTATTGCAGGCACAATGTGTGTAATATTTTCCCAATGACCATACATTCTATAGATCTCTTGCTTTAAAGCTGCTCTTCTAAATAAATGAATTCCAAAGCATTCATGCATATTCATGTTTGTGGCATAATTGTGTCAGAAATTAAGTTTGGAAGCTTGGTTGTGGAGCACAGTAGTGCAGTGGTTAGTATGACTCCTGGTACAGTGCCAGCAACCTGGTTTTAAGCCGTCACTGTCTGTAAGGGGCTTCTGTGTTCTCCCCTTGACTGTGAGTTTCCTCCAGATGCTCCAGTATCCTCCTACATTCCAAAGACATACAGGATAGTGGGTTAATTTTTCACATGGATGTGATTGGGTGGTGTGGGCTTGTTTGGCTGAAAGGGTCTGTTACCAACTTTTATCTTTAGGTAAACAAAATAAATTAAAAATTGTTTTGGAAACGTTACTAATGAAGTACATTTTAAACAAGACTTCATATTTAATTCTGAATTATTTTGAAAATCTGACAATATATCACCACTTTAAAGCCTGTCTTTTACAAACGGGGCTATTACCTGCTGTAGTAAGCTTTGTTTGACTTGAGGCAACATCGTTGGTGAAAAAAAAATAACAGTCAACACTTTGGGCTACGATGCTTTTTTAGGACTAAGAAAGAAGGGGGAAGACGCCAGAATAAAAAGGTAGGTGGAGGAGAAAGAGGCTAGCTAGAAGGTGATAGGTGAAGCCAAGTGGGCAGGAAAGGTAAAGGACTGAAGAAGAGAGAATTTGATAGGAGAGGACACTGGACAATAGGAGAAAGGGAAGGAGGAAGGGAACTGGGGTAAGTAATAGGCATGTGTGAAGAAGTAAAAATTCAGAGTGGGGAATAGAGGAAGGGAGAGGGAAAGGATTTGTTTACCGGAAGGAGAATTCCAAACCGAGAAACCTGAAAACAGAGCTGGAGGCCTTGTGGCCAAGACGGCAGCAAAGACAAGATCTTGGAAAGGATACGTTGTTGTGGTAGCAGGGCTGAGTGAGACATTGTCGGAAAGTTGGAGGGCAGCAGAGATCACAGAGTGGGGAGCAGTGAGAGAGGATCTCACTGAACTCCCAAATTCTTTTACAATTTCAGCACTGTTCTCAATTTTGAATATTTACCTTGCAGCAATCATTTATGGGCTTTCTTAATATTTTGGTACACCTTTGTTGTACATCAGCCAGCAATAGCAGAAATTTGTTTCCTCTGATATGCATTAAGTGGACTTTATATTACAGTCGTGCATGGTTTACCTCGTCCCTGCATTGATTTTGAAGGGGAAAATTTCCTAAAGTGGAAACCAATGTGAAGCTTTATTGGTATACTTTTTGTACTTTACTTTTGCATCTTTAAGGCAGAATTTCACATCGAGATAGCACAGTGAGTTTTACTGCTTGTTGCTTTCCTCAAAAAACTGTATTAGATTTAATTCACTTATACTGGACACCAAATTTTTCTGAAGAGTTGCTTTCTCAGAATTGTTTTTTTTTTGGTTTATGATAGAATGCTTGAGTCTAAACACAAATATAGTTTCTGATGACTTGTATCACATAGGAATTTGGAGAAACAAGAAACTAACTTTTATTGAATATAATGTCTTTAATCGCATAACAGTGCTGAAGCTTTGCAATAGTTCGACTAAGCTAAAAGTGTTTTGTTGATGATTTTCCTTTGTATTCAGTGTCTGAGGCTTCTTACTTAAAGTGTCCAACAATAATCAGCCAGTATTTATGGACTCCACTTGCCCTGATACCGTTTCTCCATGACTGCAATGTCCTGGTGAAATCTTTCACCATGCTTGTCACTGACAGTGGCAAGATCTGCAGAGAAGAAGCCTAAATGGGAACGCAGAAAATGAAACTTCAGTGAAGTGCTGCGCTTTATGGGTTTGTATGCTTGAAGCATGTTGTCATCCATCTGCATGCAGTTTGGTGCTCTGTAGTTGTCAAGAACATTTTCAACAGCATTCTTGAATGCTTTCCATGTAGTTTTCTCCAGTCCCACGAGGAGTTCTTCAAATTGCCTGTCATTGATGACCTTGGCATCAGTTGTTCTGATTTGAATTGTGAATTGAAAAAATAAATATAAAGTTGGGCTCTCCTGTGATGACCATTTCCTAGTAAGAGTCTTTTTACCAGCCACCAACAGTATATTCATTAAATATTTATCTCTTTTCAACCATTCTTGAGGTATATATCCAAAATATATGGTCTTAATCTCCAAGGGTATTTCACATTTAAAGATGTCTTGTAGAGCATTGTATATCCCCTCCAATACTTTAAATACATGGATGGAAATTACAATGGACATTTACAAAATGGAGAAGATAACAGCATCTGTTAATCATAAGCTGGAACAATTTGATTCATACTGGGAAAAATGGTTTAACTACATAATGCCTCATAGGCCTGATTTTATTCTCACAAATCAATAAATCTGTTGTAAAAAAATTACTCCCTACTTATACATAGTTCTTTAATTTTGCTTGTTTTTTCTTTCCACTCTTTTCTATAAGTGTATACCCCAGATAAATACTTTATGGAGATTTGTGATATATATGATTATATGATGTATATGTACAATGGCTGAAATACATCTTATGGAAATGTTTGTTTGATGAACTTCAATAAAAAAATAAATTACACAAAAAAAGAAAAACAAATATAGGTGATTTCAAAATAATGGTGCACGATAGGGAAATTTCATGGTGATTTTCATGATTAGCAGCCCAAAATCCATAAGGTACACACAAAAATATTCAGGAGGCAAAACTTTAGTTGTCCTGTGTAATTATTTTCATGGAAGTGGATTGAATCTGTGAACTGAATGTTATTATCATTAAAGACATTATTTTGTTGACAGGTAGTATGTATGATAATTAGAAGAGCCGAGTGGAATCAAAGTTGAGAATCTTCAGAGAGAGGTGAATTATATTAATATAAACATTGTGGTTTGCTCTGTTAAAATTTTATTTACATATTTTAAAAAAATTATTATTCTAAACATCTATGAGCATAAAACTACAACGGTAATATTTGGCATTATAACAATATAAGGTTATCTGTATGTACTGTTTAAAAGAAAGAGGCAAATGTTGCCTTGGATACCACAGTTGGGAGGAGGGAGTGGGGGCTTTGGGATTCTAACATTTTTCTAACATTCATTCTGTTTTGTGGATGTCTGTGAAGAATTTCAGGTTGTATACTGTATACACTCTCTGGTATTAAACTGAACCATTGAACCACTTAACTTTGATGCAGAAGACTGTAGAGTCATCCTACCACCCTGAACTGGTTCTCAAAGCTGAACCTCAGAGTCATGCTGAGTAAATGCTGCGCTTGCTGAGAAGAAACATCGGACTGTTATTATTTTATCTCCTTCTCAGGTGGAATGGAGGTAAGTGTGTCATTAATTGAAGAAAAGCAGGGTGTTCTTCTGGTCAATATTTATCCTTCTACCCACAGCATTTTTATTTTAAAAGAAAGAGATGATCAGGTCATGGTTGCCCCTGAGCCATTGGTTTGCACACAGTGGCTGATATATTTGCCTGCATAATAATAATTGCACTTAGCACTTGGTTCAAAATAACATTGAAATTGCCTACGTTGAAAATATTGTTTAAATGAATGCTCCTTAATTAATTGCATATGTCTTTGCAAATGCAATAGATGGGACAACTGACAATGCCTTGCATTGGTAAAGAATCCTTAATGTAAAAAGCAGGAATTAATAGCTGTTTCCTTTGAAGACAAAGAATATAGCACCAATTGACAATCAATACAACTAACTTTGACAAATAAGTATGTTTTTCAGGAAATAGAATCACAAAAACCAGTCAAGTCAGAATTAAAGCTGACATTTTGTGAACTCAATTTCAGGAACTTCAGTTCTGAATGCTATTTATTTATGTTTATTGTCTGCACGATTTTTTTTTCTTTCTGCACATTGGGGTTTGACGGTCTTACTTTGGTTTCGGTGAGTTCCATTGGGTTTCTTTGTTTTGTGGCTGCCTGTAAGAAAATGAATCTGAAGGTTTTACGAACTGTAGATACGTTGATAATAAAAGTACTTTGAACTTTGAACTGAGGATGCATTTGCACAGCTTAGTGTCAGAATTTTAACAGTAAATCATATTTCCCCAACTTTTGATGAAGAGAGGTTTCTGTTGATCCTCACATGGATGTGCCACACCTCATGCCAACCCAATGAAACTTACTTTTTTTTACATAACGGCCAAATATTTAAAATTTTTTGAGGTGTGTTTGTGTTTTTGTATACCAACAATAAAATAATTCCATCCAGCAGCATGTCCTGAATTCCCTTGAACTTGCTACTTGATAAGATAATAGTTCACACCCCATCTCCTATTCCTTGATATCCCACAGCTGAAAAATCTGTCTGTCATGGCATTGAATATGCACAGTAGCCCTGCAGTTGAGAGCTTCAAAGATTTAGAGTTCTCTGAATAATTTCTTCCTATTTCAGGCAATTGTGGCCAACGTCCTTATTCTGATATTATGCCAAATTTCTGTCTTTTAAGTCTCACTAAACTCCAAAAGGGTTTGGAGATTTGTGTGCCTCAATGATCTATAGAACTATGTTGGCTGGAGTGAGGGCTTTATGCTTTGGCTCTTGGTAGGGTCAACAATGCCAAACAGGTCAAAGGTCAGAGCTAGAATAAGAGTGGTCCACTGGTCCTCCTGATTTGGGGATTCAGCTCAGGGCTAACAACCCTGACTGGTAAAAAAAAAAGATACAACAGCAGCAATGAAGAAACTTTCTGTTTCTGTGTGTGATAGTATGGGCAAAGATGGAATACCTTCATCGCTGCCCTAACACAAGCAGAGTAAAGAGTAGTGAGTAGGTACAGCCTGATTAAACTGTCGATTGTCAACAGCTGCCACTTTTCACTGAGCCATCATTCACGAAGTGAGTATGGCATCATCTCTTGTTGTGCTGCACGCTAATCATGTCCATAAGCTCTCATTGTCTATCGGTGCGCAAAGAGTGGCCATGAAGGGCTGCTAGATGCTGTAAAACTGTCTTTTGACATCTTTCAGTGTCTTCAAAAACAGAAGACAATATTTATTCAAGAAGCTAATGCCTTTCATGACCTTGAGTAAGCCCCAAATACTTTGTTGACAATGGAGTACTTTCACGGTAAAAAATGTGTGCTGCTGAGGTTGACAATGTCTTTCTCATATACTTCAGTACAGTAATAGCTAATTTAATGCTTAGCTTTTTCAACTTCATGTTAAGTGCACTAATCATATTTTTTCCAGTTGGGTCACATCACAATCCCATCACACTGTGGAAAAGGTGTATGACAATGAGTGTCAGAAGTCTTCGATTGTTAGTTTGAAAGTGGAAGCATGCCTTATGTTCAAGTTCATTATCCCTTTGAAAACTAAAACAAATTTGAGGACAGCTTCCCAGCAGACTCCATTGCTGAGGGAATTGACCGAAGAAGAGGATGCGAAAGACATAATTCCCATTGCACCAATTCCATTTTTTAGGCCATCATTAATTCACAATGTCCTTGGTGCTTAAAAAGGGAACACGGGGATAATTAATGATCGCGACCAATAACTTACTAAAACTGGTATTCCAAATTGAAAATGATGTCCTGATTAAAGTTCAAAGTACATTTACTATCAAAGTGTGTATCTATTATACTAATCATAAGACTCAGCTCTTAACAGGAAGCCCCGAAACAGAGAAACCCAAAAGAACTCATTAAAAGAGAAGACCATCGAACACCCAATGTGCAGAAAAATCAGAATCAGAATCGGTATGACAGTCAGGTTTATTATCATCGACATGTGACATGAAATTTATTAATCATTCAAACAATATATGCACCGTAGATTTAGAAGTAGAGTATTTCTCATCTGTGGTTTGATTCTGCAAACTGGTTTCCTAGGTAATGAGGAAAGAACAAAATGCTGGAGGATCTCAGTGGGTCAAGCAATATCTGTAGGGGTAAAAAAGGGATTATCAAAGTTTCTTTCTTTCCACTTCACAGATATGGCTTGACTTGATTTTCTCCGGCAGATAGTCTTGTACTGCAGATACCACCTTCTGCAGTCTTGTGTCTCCATTCCATGTCTAAGACAACAACTTGTCTTCATTTGCTGAAGCAGAACTGGACTTGTTCTACCTATAAAATATTTACATTTCCATTTTGGCAACTGAGACAACCTCTAGGATTCCATAAGCAATGTGGAATTGGTTTGAGTGCTCTGAGCTTCTACCCAGTGGGAAATAACTTGAGATTAAGTAGTGGATTTAGCAGAAGTTGTTCAGTCTTGCAATTGAAGGCTGATCTTGAACATGAAAATCAATAAAAGATACTGTATTTTGCAGTAAGAGCACAAAATATTGGAAACATGCACATCTATGGAGGGAAAAATAGAATTTCTTTTGACCTTGCTGAGTGTTTATAGTGTTTTCTATTTTTATTCAGATTTTCAGTATTTTTGGTGTAAAAAGCTGTATTTTGAGTTCAATTTGCTGTAATTCAGGAAGAAAATTGAAAAAAAATATAAATTAGAATTTTTTTTGTAGCTTCTATCAGATTAGGTTCACCAATTTACAAATTCACATTTTTTCACCAATGAAACTGTTTCTGCCTGTGAATATATTGCAGAATGCAAAGTTATATTAGTGGGAAAAATAATGTCAAATTGAATAAATTTCCATTTCTTAACACAATTATTTGAAAAGCAGAAATCTGTGTCTTATGCCTCCATTTTAGGATGTTAGCACCGATATCATTTAAAATTACTGACAACATGAACTAAATTTTCAACATTCATTATCAGTGTGTCTTAAAATGTTTAAAGAGACAACTGTTTTAAAGTACAGTTATGAACTTTTGTTGGGCATCTATATATATTTGCGTATCAAATGCAGAATTAAAGTGAAGCAGGTTTTAAAGGGAGAGAATGGGCATGCATATGTAATTCATAAAGCTTAGCTGACCCTAGCTTTCCATTTACGCTAGTGTGCACTTTCACAATCAAAGCGGCTGATACAATTGTAGTTTGTTGCAGTGACATTTTCACACTGAAGGTGGTGAACTAATATTTTTGCAGCAGGAGAGTTAGAAGCTGGTGATTTGAATTGTCCAAATTCTTTACTCTTCACTCATAGACAAAATAAAATCTGCGGAAAAGCATTCTGTTTTCCGATGTAGCCTGTTTTGTTCGTACTTATCGTAGTTTCTGTTTGGAGACTACAGTACTGTGCAAAAGTCTTAGGCACAGATACAGGATACAGCTGGGGTGCCTCAGACTTTTGCATAGTAATGTAGTAATTTTATGTATTGCACTGTATTGCTGCCGCAAAAAGAAACAAATTTCATGACACATGCGAGTGATGTTACCTCTGATTCTGATAAGGGTCTCTATTGCGGACTGAGAGTGGGAAGGGGGCAGGGAGAGGTAAATCACGGTTGGGAAAAGGGGAAGAGGGGGGGGGGGGTGTGGGACGCACCAAAGAGTCATTCTGTAATGATCAGCAAACCAATTGTTTGGAATCGAATGGCCTAGCCAGGTGTCTCAGGGCTGGGTGTGTCTACACCTGTGCCAGCCCTGGCCCTTACACTCCTTCTCTGCCACCTGTCCCACACAGAAAATGCGTGGCTAAAGGGCAATGTTACATTAGTCATGGGGGACTTCAATATGTGGGTATATTGAGAAAATCAAGTTAGTGCTGGATTCCAAAGTGCCAATGAGATGGCTTTTTAGAGAAACCCAATAGAATCCATTAAAAAAGACCATCAAACACCCAATGTAGAGAAAATAAAGCAAATTATGCAAACAACATAAACAAGTAAACAACTGAAGTGAGTCCACAGCTGCAAAGCCAGACACCACTACAGCCGATCCCGTAGGCTGTTAGTTTCAGGCTACAGCCTCAGTTCAGCGCAGAGACAATTAAACCGCATGGAGCAGCAAGTTGAACTGGCCCATCCCTCACTTCCGGCCCCAATGCCCTGACCTTTTCAATCTGGCCCAGTGCTTAAATCAAACAGACTTTAAGTCTTTTCTTGCTCTTGGGCTCAGGCCCTGACACCTCATCTCTGTCTTGCCTCCACTTGACTTTCCTGTGTTCTGCTGCATCAAATTGCCTCCAAGTCTGATCCAGCAATGGCTAAACATTGGCACATGCACTGCTCTCGGGCTCAGGCCCCGCCATCTTGATTAGGCCTGTACATGCCATGCCACAACCATTCCATACCTTTGAGACTTCAGTTGACACTGCAAAAATGCCAAGTCGTACAGGTGGTTCAAAAGCTCATCTCCAAAAAGGAAGTTACAGACTATTAATTGCAGTGATCATTTTCCAAAAAAAAGTATGATTAATAAATTAGGTAGTAGTTTTATTTACTACTGACAAAAAGTCGCCTTGCTTCACCAGTGACATTTTAAACAGAGTTCCCACTTATGTGACTGCATGTACTGTGATTTGCACCTTGGCCCCAAGAGGAGCATCTGTATTCATGTGAATGGTTGAATGACTTGAGTTGATGGGGTGGGAAGGGAGAGGGTAGTTCAAGAGAAGGAACAAAAGTTTGAAATATCTTTGTGCCTGCCCAGTTGCAAATGTTGTTCAGTAATTATCTGTTCAAATCTGTACGGTGCCCAGTAAAATGATGAGCCCTAGTAAGCAAAGTCATGAGCTGTACAAAGTGACAGCTGTGAAATGGTATTGTAAAAGTCAGCCTGTACACACCTGGGTGGTTGCCTAGTTGCAGTGAAGAATATTTGGAAGAGCGATGAGATTGACTAAATTTGATGATCACTCCCTGAATGACTGGCGTAAGATATGATTTGGTTCTATGAGTGTTCAATTTGAGGAAAGGTTTGATCCTGTGCAGAGCTGAAGGAACCTAACTTCTTCACTGATGCTATTCAGGATAAGAAAGCTGTAAGTTTTGTTTAGTCTTCATGGGATTCTCAAACCCATTATGACTTCCTTGGTTTAGAGCACTTAGAAGTGAGACGAAAAATTCAGTGAGTCCCATATCAAAGGTATCAACAAATTCTGGCCAATTATTTTCTTTGTGAAGTAAATTGGGTCATTTTGTGAGGAGGACTCAATTTCTCAGGAGGTGAAGGCAAGGAGTAGGAACTAGTTCACTGTTTTTTAATGATATGTATGACTGCACACTCCCCTTTTAAATGAGATAAAACTAGCTTTAAAGTCTGGTTTTTGTGGGCTGATTTCTAAAGCAACTTCTTGGTTTTTCTTCCTGAGGTTACAGGTCTTGAATGTGTCAGTATAATTCTTGAATCCCAAGGGAATGACAATAGATTGAATATTAGATTTTAATTGAGTCAGAGGTGATGAAGTTAACTTCAACATTGAAATTATATTGTCAGGAGTGAAAGTAGAAAGATTCACTTGCTTTATGAGAGCTAAAATAAAATTATTTGCTTAATTAGAGCACTTAGTAGTATCCAGGACGTCTTTGAGGAGCGGTGCCTCAAAAAGGCAACACCTATCATTAAGGACCCCATCACCCAGGACATGCCCTTTTCTTATTATTACCATCAGGGAAGAGGTACAGAAGCCTGAGGCACACTCTCAGTGTTTCAGAAACATCTTCTTCCCTCTGCCATCCAATTTCTGAATGGACACTGACATTTTTTTTGAAGATTATAAAACCATAAGATTTGGAACCGGATTAGGCCTTTTGGCCCATTGAGTCTGCTCCACCATTTCGTAACGGCTGATCCAATTTTCCTCTCATCCTCAATCTCCTGCCTTCTCCGCATATCCCTTCATGCCCTGACCAATCAATAATCTAACAATCTCTGCCTTAAATATTCATAAAGACTTGGACTCCAAAGTTGCCTGTGGCAAAGAATTCCACAGATTCACCACTTTCTGGCTAAAGAAATTGCACTACCTCTTGAATTTAACCATTTAATACATATATACTTACTGTAATTCACAGTTTTTCCCCCTCTCTATTCTTATGTGTTTCATTGTATTGCTGCTGCAAAGTTAACAAATTTCATGACATATGCCAATTATATTAACCCTGATTCTGTTGCTGCTTACTTTCAATACTGCAAATAATTTTATGATATTATCAATGAATTTTATTTGTGCTCTTGTCATTAGTAACAGTCAGAAAATGAGAAAACTTAAGAATTATCCAGGTCCAATGCATATTGTTAACAGTAATGGCACAAATGCAGTGAAGTAAGATGCAATAACATTACGTGTACATCACTCTCGATTTATAAGTATCTTTCTGGAAAGTCTCATTCACCAGCAGCAAATGAGAGTTGCATGTTTGTCAGTGATTGTCACATCCTTCCATCTACCCCAATTTTTTTGCGTATCTTTCATCAAATGATACTGTATATGTTAAAAATGGGGGTGCTCCAACTCACGAATTGACCTGTGTGGCTAATCTTCTCATAACTTCATGATGTTTCTACCACCACTGCCATTTTTCCTTGTCCATTATTTGCAATATGTCAACATTTCTTTAGTGTTTTTTAACCAGCAGTTTTTTTTAAAATGGAAGTTTCTTTTTAAAAATGTTACTTTTCTGATGGAAAAGTTATATGCATATAGAAAACCTCCTGATTTGGTTGCCAATTATTATCCCAGTCTTTTGTGTTGCGGTTCCTATTAATGCAGTCGAAGTTATGAAGATGAACAGGAAGCAAAAAAAAAACTTTTGTTTGCTTTGCTCAGTTACAGCCGATTTCACTTAAAATCTTGCTCTTAGTCGATATAGACACTTCACATTGACTCATTTATTATTTATTTTATTGGGATACAGTGTGGAATAGGCCCTTTGAGTCACACTGCCCAGCAATTCCCCAATTTAGCACTAGACTATCCATGAGACAATTTACACTGACCAATTAACCTACCAACCAGTATGTCTTTGGACTGCGGGAGGAAACTGGAGCACCTGGAGAAAACCCATGTGGTCACGGGGAGAACGTAAAAACTCCTTACAGGCATTGGTGGGAAATGAACCCAGGGTGGTAGTACTGTAAAGCATTGGGCTAATCATTACGCTACTGTGCCGATTCTTTCTGTCATCTGAGCAAACAGTCTGATGTGGTGCATCATAATATCCAAATATTCATAAAACCTTTTGACACTCAGTGGGACAAAAAGTGAGATAATTTATGAAAATTATCATCAAAATATGACAAAAGATTTGCAGAACCTAATCATTTGCTCACTAAATGGTAATTTCAACATTTCTAGATCTTAATGCTAACTAGTAAGTACAAACCTATAAGTTGACTTGTTTCTACTTTAAGACATTAACCTTTTAATTTATTTTGTATTAGTTGTAATAGATTTTTATATATAGCTATGTATTTATTTATTTATATAAATTTATATTTATATTTTAATGGGAAGGGTGTGGAAGCCATAGAAAGGGTGCAGAGGAGATTTAAAAAAAGATGTTGCCTGGCTTGGGGAGCACGCCTTATGAGAATAGGTTGAGTGAACTCGGCCTCTTCTCTTTCGAGCGACGGAGGATGAGAGGTGACTTGATAGAGGTGCATCAGATGATGAGAGGGATTGATTGTGTGGATAGTCAGAGGCTTTTTCCCAGGGCTGAAATGGTTGCCACACGAGGACACAGGTTTAAGGTGCTGGGGAGTAGGTACAGAGGAGATGTCATGGGTAAGTTTTTTACACAGAGAGTGGTGGGTGCGTGGAATGGGCTGCCGGCAACGGTGGTGAAGGTGGATACGATAGGGTCTTTTAAGAGACTCTTGAATAGGTACTTGGAGCTTAGAAAAATAGAGGGCTATAGGTAAGCCTAGTGATTTCCAAGGTAGGGACATGTTCGGCACAACTTTGTGGGCCGAAGGGCCTATAGGTTTTCTATGTTTCTATATATTCTGTCACACCAAGTTAAAGGTTGAATTGACTCAGGAGAAGGGGAACTCTGTTAACAGTGATTAAGCTGAGAATTTGTGACTGAAATATTAATATAACATGGCATCATGTGGCTAAATTAATATTTACTTTTATGATTGAGTTCTGTTGTTTGAAAATGGTGGATACTATTGAGTGGTTCACAATTTTAGCCTTATTGTAAAGAGTTATAAATTTTATCTATTGGATTTTATTTACCTTAATTATTTAACAACTTTTTCTTTATCTAATTTTGGTATGATTTGAATGGTAAAAACTACAATCAGAAATGCAGATTGCTGGAAATCTGAATTAAAATATTGCAAATTCTCAATAGGTCAGAAAACAACAGTCTTGAGAGACACAGAGTTAATGTATTCAGGTGGTTAACCTTTCATCCAAATTTTGATTTCAGATTTCCAGTGTCTGCAGTATTTTTCTTTTGGTAACATATTGCAAGATTCCTTAAGGTTGTCAAGGCCAGGGGTGGTAGCGGAAAAAAGCTCCCACTAGCTACTAAATGCTCCCGATGGCGTGCACCTCAAATAACCTCTGACAAACAAGCCCAGCCTTCACATGTGGCTTAGTTACAAAACCCAGTGGAACCATTTCCACTGACAGGAGAAGGGGCAAAGGCAATTTCACTGGCACTTTCAAACCAATCACTTCATGCAGATGGGGCTCATGAGGCGTGGCTGGCAGCTCATCTAGGAGAAGAAAAGGTCTGATTACAAACCTCTGCTGCTTTGCAGTTATACCCACTCATAGGGAAAGCTTTGGGAGTAAACCTGAGCTGTTTATTCATCCTGAGTGTATTTTAAATGTGTTTGTATTTAAAGTGTACAACTATTTTGTTTTTTTAAATATAATTCTCTTAAAATTTAAAGCATACAGGCTGTACACTCTGGTGTCCAGACTAGTCAAGTTTATGGCATGTTAATCAATTGGTATGTGAGAATTAATCATAAAAGGCTAAACATAGGTAAATTTTGATAGTAGAATTCAGTCTGTCTTAAATATTTATATATTAACATATGAGTTAGGCCCAGCAGTAGACACTTAGCCCCTCAGCCTGCTCTGCCACTATACCCACAACTCTGCAGTCCTGTCTAACTGCACTAACTTTCCATCCCATTGTTTGTCGAGTGTCTTTTGGCCTTAAAAAAAATTGAGGATTGTTTCTAATGCCACTTGAGGTAGAGTTCCAAAACCTCAGGACCTTCTGAGAGAAATTTCATTTGAGAAATGATGCTGTATTTGTAAACAGTGACTCTTATTTCCAGTTTCACCTGCAAAAGGGAAGGTCTTCTGCACATCAGGATCTCGTACATTTCAAAATATCCTATCTTACTTTTCGGAATGAGTGAATATAAATGTGACCTGTCCAACCCTTCCTTGTGAGACAAGCTTTCTGTTTTCATAGTTAATCAAGTGAACTTCTTCTGAGCTGCTAGGGCATTTCTTGTTTTCTAAAAAAAACAAGACACCATCCTCCAGATGATACACTGTACTCCAGTTGTGGTCTCACCGTTACCCTATATCACTAGGGCACGGCCACCCTGCTTCCATGTTCGATCCCCCTCTGACGGAGAGCACTCAGTAAACTCACTCCTTACACATGTGTGCAAACATTGCCTTCTCACTCTGCTGTTGTGTTTCAATGTCTTCCCCGGCATATTCTTATAATGGGTCGTGAACCAAACGGATGCACTTGGGTTGGCTTAATGGTGTTTTTCCCGCCATGCACAGTGGGACGTTCCATTTCTTCAGTAATGGGGATGTGTACTTGTGTATATGTTGTTTGTATCCTGTATTTAAGGCAGACACTTCTGTCTATTTCATAATATGATTGTAATTACATTGTAGGGTGCATCATATTCTAATTGATGTGTAGTCTTAAGTTAACTATGTTGGTAGTTAAATGTAGTAGGTCCTAGTGCCGAATAAAAAGCTCATCACCCTCAGTGAGAGAGAGATAGGGGCAGCTGGGAGTTCTGCTGGACAAAGTACAGAGCTATTATTGTGTTTTCTGGTAGGTAGCTTTTTGTAAGTATTGTCAGCTTTCACTATTTTCGCTAACTGCTTGCTGTAAGTTTGATTTTTGACACACATCCTTGCGCTAAAGTGCTGAGCGACTCCAGTCGCTTATTCCTTTGGTCATAACTCACATATCAAACACTCTCATGAAATGCAATTCTATTACCATTCCCAATTAATTTCCTTACCTTCATTTTACCTCTGCAGATTACGTACTGGGACATCCAGAACATACAGTGTCTCAGGAGTACTGCAATCTCTCACTGTTTTGAAAATACTCACATTTTCCTACATTACACTCCAGTTATTACTTCATCATCCATTCAGTTAACCCCTTGTAACTCCCTCATCTGCCTTCTTCACATTTTGTTGCACTTGCTACATCTTGACAACCTGGAAAAGGCCTACTTACATCAACTCTCTTTATCCTGTGTGGTGAACTACGTGTGCCTGTCTGGACACGCCCCCTGCTGACTGCTCCTGTGGCTCCTCCCACAGACCCCGGTATAAAGTCGATCGAGGCCTGATGCTCGGCCTCAGTCTCCAGGTTGTAGTATGGTGGTCACTCACTGCTGGTTCCTTCTTCCAGTCAATAAAAGCCGATATCTCGCCTTTATGTCTCAGAGTGAGTTATTGATGGTGCATCATCCTTTTAACCAGCTGCCAAAGTGTTACCTCTCACATCATGTGCTTTTATTTGCCATCACGGACTTTGATTTGGGATCTCATAAGTACACCCTTTCAATCGCAGTGTTCATTCAGTGAACTTACTTCATTACCATTAAAAATAGAGCATGATATTGCAATTTAGTTTTTGTTGCCAACAATAAGTTACTTAGACCTGGGTGTGAATGGGAGATTCAGCAGTAACAGAGCCAAGTTTACATTACTGGCAGTACCAAGTCTTGATCCACCGCTGCTGATCTCATCTCCACATGAATACATTTACTTAAGAGGCTAAAATAAATTAGCACACACAAAATGCTTGAGGAACTCGTCAGATCAGGCAGCAACTGTGGTGAACTACATATACCTGTCTGGACACGCCCCTCTGCTGACTGCTCCTGTGGCTCCTCCCACAGACCCCTGTATAAAGGTGATTGGAGGCACTGCTCCTCCCTCAGTCTCCAGGATGCTGTGTGGTGGTCTCTTGCTACTAATCATGGTCTCTTGCAGCTAATAAAAGCCTATCGTTTGTCTCCCATCTCCGCGAATTATTGATGGTGCATCAGCATCTTTGGAAAAGAATAAACTGTTGCTGATCTCGGTCCATGAGGGCCGAGAAGGACACCCACTTTAACTGGGACACCACGACGCCAGGTTCTGGTGCAGGCACAAGAATTTTTAGAAGTATGATTCTCTTCGGTTAACTCCATAACCAAGCATATCTAAATAGATGCCATCTACGAACCCTTAAGTGCCAAAGAAACACAAGCCAATAGAATTCAAAGGTCAAGTGAAGGGGTATCCAATCAGGACCGAGGCAAGCGGATCGGGGCTGGGGGTGGGGGGAAGTGGTGATCTGTGGAAGTGCCAACACTTCCAGAGAGAAACACCAACAACTATGCACTGAGGATGTCACCTCAAACAGTGATGAAATGTATGCAGGTTAATTGCCAGGCTCAGGAGAAGGGAATCGTGGTTGGGAAAAGGGGAAGGGAGAGGGGAGGGGGCAGGAAGCACCAGAGAGGCATTCTGTAATGATCAATAAATCAATTATTTGGAATGAAATGATCTTGCCTGGTGTCTCAGAGCTGGGTGTGTCCGCACCCATGAAACCCCCCTACTCCTGGCACACCTTCTCTGCCACCTGTCCCACACTCCTCCTGTGGCAATGTACCCTCTCTATTCACAACAGCCTTTCTTCCCACCAGATTTACAAACTTGTTCTCTGTTCCATGTCAACAAGTACAGTACTGAGCAAAAGTCATAGGTACCCTAGCTATCTATGTGTGCCTAAGAGTTGCACAGAACTGCAAACTCTTTGTTAAATTTTTAAATTGTAATCTGAAATCCAAAAACCAGTAAAAGCTGCTCAGTTTAACTTGATTTCCTCCGTGGGGAAACATCCTACAATAATTGCTGCATTTTATTTTCTGCTCTTCGTACATTGAAAATGACTTTTTCGATTGCGAAATAATAATCAGGTCAAATAACTTTAAGAGGAGTCTTGTAACCGGATGAACTATAATGATTAATTTTCTGTAAAATGTTAGTGCCATTGACCTTCTTCTGTTCAGCTATAACTTGACTACTTAATCTCCTCTGTGACACTTCTTGGTTCATTTGTTAAGTTAAAGATTCTCATTTTTCTTTCCTGAGTTTAATTATTTTGAACACGAGGAAGTCTAGATGCTGGAAATCCAACACAACATATCAAAAGTGCTGGAGGAACTCAGCAGGACAGCCAGCGTCTACGGAAAAGAATGAACACTTGATGTTTCCGGTTGAGACCCTTCTTCAGCCCAAAATGCCGACTGTTTATTCTTTGATGTTGTAGTGTTTGACAAGCTTGGCAATCAGCTTGCAGATATTTCATCACCAGTTGAGGAGACATCCTCAGTTCGCAGTTGTTGGTGTTGCTATCTGGGAGTGCTTGCATTTATTTGGGCCCCAATTTGCTTGCCTCAGTCCTGATTGGCTACCCCTTCAGATGACCTTTGAGTTCTATTGGCTCATGTTTCTTTGGCCCCCTAGGAGTTCGTAGATGTTTCATAGGAGTTTCTTTGGCCCCCTAGGAGTCCAATTTTATATGCTGTTTAGAGAGCTATCAGAAGAGAAACACGCTTCAAAAAATTCTCGTGCCTTCTTCGTGTCTGTCTGTGTCAGAACCTCAGCAGCGTCCTTCTCGGTCTTCATGTACCAAGATCAGTGACAGTTTATTTTTCCATAGATGCTGCCTGATCTGCTGAGTTCCTCCAGCATTTTCTGTGTGTTAGTTTATTTTAGTATTTTAAGTAAATTATTATGTGGAAATGAGGAGAATTAAGTGACACCATGAAAACTCAGGAGTTACTTCAATTAGGTTGCATTTCAATTCCCTTGAATGAGGGAAAATATGTGCTCATAATCTTTCCATAAATTCTGGCTGCTCTGAAAAGAATGAGATTTTTCAGGTGTGATCTGAGGGGTTTATTCACTGTAGTGTTAATTAGGTCATTTGTTCTATTTCCAAAGCCCCATTGAATTTAGCACATTTGCTTTTGTGAAATCTCCCTTTAGTCCGAGATTTCAGATATTAACATGAACAATGAACTATACCTTGAATGTCCAAAGAAACTGTTGTTTTACAGATGGGTATTTGGAAATACAGCTTTTGACCCATCTTTGCTGAGTGTTATGTATTTCTTGTTCTGTTCGAGTTGTGCAAATTCCAGAGGTAACAGATCTTCCTGAGGGAATCACTCACACTGAAGCACACAAACTTTTCACTCAACTTTCAATGCCTGGTGACAAAACCCAGTGGCTAAAAGACTCTCAGCATCACAGCAATGGTTCTTGGGGCTGTAAAAGAGAACTCAAAGAATGCTTTATATTATTGTTGCTGGGCTTCCCTCAAGCATGGCAGCTCAAAATGCAACTATCAGAATGAATACCTTGACAAGCAGGTTTAAACTGCAACTAGCCAAGTGAAGCCATCATGCTTGCTTTACAGAAAGAGCCAGTTCCCAGAAGCCAATGGATATTTGAAAATCATACCTGACCACAACACGAAACCTGAGCAGGAGAGCTTGTAAAGTGGAAAAGCTGTTGCACTGGGGCAGTTCCACTCTCTCGATCTGTGGTGTGAACGAGCATCACAAACTGGGATCTTACTTCATTGCATTGGGTGACCATGACTCCTGCTGTGCTTTGTCACACCCATCACTCTCCATGCAGCATTGCAGTGCCGCCTTCCTGGCTATTGGATCTCACTGTAGATCTCATCCACCTAGTCCACCGGAGCTGACTTTGCATGCTAGGATGGGCATGTCCCTATCTCACCGGGGCACGAGGTCTGCCGGCTCTCCTCAGCTAGTTCAGCCTTCCTGTTGAAGTGGTGTACTGAGGAGTGACCACTGTCACATGCAAACAGCTACTCGGAGCCACATTTGAGAGCTGAATGTCCTGTGGAGACCAAAGGTGTGTGAGCTGCCCCAGAATGGACAGGTGCTGCCCCTCCCTGTACATCCCATACACCCCAGAATCTTTTGGGAGATGCACAATTAATGATTCCAATGATAGACAATTTCCTGTAGATGAGGAATTGACTTCACTGACTGCAGCACTTCTTTTCATTGGTGATATCTTATGCAGAAAGACTGTGTTCCTTCTTGATCATAGGAACCTTGTTGCTAAAACATTTAGTTTTAAGCCAGTCCTCATTGGAGGATCAGAGGTGGAGAGGGTTAGCAACTTTGAATTCCTGAGTGTTAACTATTTCCAGGACTGGTACTGGTCTCAGGCCAAAAGTGCAATTGCAAAGAAAGCACGGCAGTGTCTCTACTTCCTTAGGAGTTTGCAGAGATTCGGAACTCTGACCAACTTCTAAGATGTGTCGCGGAAAGTATATTGATTTGCTGCATCATGGCCTGGTATGGAACCATCAATGCCTTTGAACAAGAAATCCTACAAAAGGTAATGGGTTCAGACCAGTACGTCAAGGGTAAAACCCTCCCAACCTTCGAGCACTTTTACATGAAAGGCTATCAAAGAAAAGTGGCATCCATCAGCAAAGATCTCCGCCACCCAAGTCATGCTCTCTTCTCTCTGCAGTCATTAGTTAGTACAAGAACTTCAGAGCTCGCACTGCCAGGTTCATGAACAGTTAGTACCCCTCAATAATTAGGCTCTTGGATAAAAAGGGGATAACTACTCACATTTGCCCCTTCATTGATATGTTCCCACAACCAATGATCTCATTTTAAGGAATCTTTATCTCATTATCTCATGTTCTTGAGATTTATTTCTATTTATTTTTATTTGTATTTGCACAGTTTGTTGTCTTCTGCTCTCTGGTTGATCTTCCATTGATCCTGTTTATAGTTACTAGTCTATAGATTTGCTGAGTATGCCTGCAGGAAAATAAATCTCAGGGTTGTATATGGTGACATAGATGCACTTTGATAATACGCTTACTTTGAACTTTGTGATCCTAGAGCCAATAATGGAAGCTTCACATTATGCTTCAACTGCGTATTGTTTACCCATTCTCTCTTGTTCCCTTAGACTTTGTATCAGCTTTCTTCAACCATCTTCTTTACCTCAGATGTTGTTATTGTGTTAATGTTATGATGTCCTAGTTTTAAGTTGCAAGGCCAGTGATCAAATACAACTTTAGCTACTTCACTAAGCTACCTCAATATTTTGGGAGTGGAAGGAAAGGTTCTGTAGAAATGTCAATTAATAGAGGGTTTACATTTAAGTGAGCAGGGAGGTTTTAAGGAGGTTTGAAGGCAAGATTTTATTTGACACATTATGGTAGATGTTTGTGTAGGATTTTGTAAATGAAATGGCAGAGGCATTTTTTGTTTAAGGGAAACCATAACAACTCACTTAACCAAATACAGAACGTAATGCACAGTAGAAAAATTCACATAATTGCATCTCATTACATCAGACCAGCTTTTAAAGTGAATCCCAGCTCATTGTCAGTGGTTGTGAGTTGTACATTGCATTATCCTACACTTGGAACCCATTGACAGACGAGGTGGTGGAAGCAGATAAGATAGCAACATTCAGAGGAATTTAGACAGGCATATAAACAGCGAGGATGGGAGGATTTAGACCATGTGCAGGCAGATGGGATTAGTTTGCATTAGTGTCATGGTTGACACAGTCATGGTGGGTTGAATGATCTTCCTGTGCTCTATTGCTGTACACTCTATAGATTACAATCATCAAACGAGGTAAAAGGTTCCCAGTGTACTTGAAGTTTGGAAGTGCTTTAATTGTAGTCCACTCTTCTCTCTGGACAATGCTGGAATTTAAAGTTGTAGACTCAACAAGTTCAAAGTACGTTCGAAGAAGAGGTTTTCAATCTCTTGCAGTGCACAGGAGGTGCTGTCTTTAAAATAAATTTCTATCTGATAAACCAGCACATGGCACTTCTTCAAAGAGGAATGGAGAGCTCGGGATGGTGCCTAGACCACTATTGAGCCTTCGCCAGTAGAACTAGCATCAGATTTCTGAACAATCCATGAAGACTTACTTAATCTTTTTATTCCGTTACAAAGAGAGCATTTTTTTAATGATTGGACAGCTTTGAAATTTACAAAAATGGCAATATTTTGATGACTCATTCCAGACATCTGTTGGATCTCTGTTATCTTTCTGACTCTTTGGATTCTTCTGGGGTTCCAGAATGGTATAAGGAGTTTTAATTCTTAGTTCTTGTTCATTTTAAAATTTAAGCGAACTTACAAATACTAAACGAACTAAGTGAAGAGCTGAGAAGCAAAGCAGAGATTCAATGAAAAACAAAGTTGGAGAAGGCAAGGAGAAGTTAAAGAAAAGAAGAAAAAGATGGCATCTCTGAAAAATTCATCACCTTTAAAACCCAGATAACAAACTCTTTAGATAAGAACAAACCAATCAATGGTTGCACAATTACATCATGTGGGTAATGTGCTAATACGCGGGCAATGAGAAGTGAAAAATAGATGCTATACTGCCTTCTGCCAGTAAGTGGGGATGAACCACCACATAATGTGAAAGAGACATGAGTTTGTTAAAAAAATACAAATTAAGATTAAACTGTGACTTTAGTCTTACATTAATTCATCTAATGTCTTATAAAAAGTATTAAAATAAATGTTCCACCAGCATTTTGTGTGTGTTGCTTGAATTTCCAGCATCTGCAGATTTTCTCATGTTTGCATATTAAAATAAACAGTAGTTTCCAACACATCTAAGGAATGTTCAAGTATTATGAAAGTGAGCTCTTTGGATACACTATTGTCCCAGAAGGTAATGAGCTGGGTGTGATGAATTTTATTTCTTGATTAGATTTTAAAAGTATCAAGCCAAGCAATTGAATTGCCAAGGCACAGAAGGCTAAGGACCCAGTACTGGTAAATGGGATTCACACAGATGGGTATCATTGTCCTGGACATGATGGGTCTCTCTCTCCCCCTCTCCCCTTCTCCTGCTCTTCCCCTCCCTCTCTCGCTTTCTCTCTCCCCTCTCTCTTTCTATCTATCTATCTGTCTAACTATCTATTTATATTCATATCCATGTATCTATCTATCCTGGGTCCAACAAAGAAGGCATGACAGTGGCTCTATTTCTTTAGAAGTTTGAGGAGATTTGGTATGTCACCCAAGATATTCAAAAATTTCCACAAATGTACTGTGAGGAGTGTTCTAATTGACTACATCATCGTCAGATATGGGAGGATGATTGCACTGAATGGAAATAAGCTGCAGAAAGTTGTAAACTCAGTCAGCTCCACGAGCACTATCCAGGGCATGCCCTCTACTCATTGCTGCTATCAGGAAAGAGATACAGGACCCTGAGGGCTCACACTCAACAATTCAGGAACAGCTTCTTCTCCTCTGCCATTGGATTTCTGAATGGATATTGAATCCATGAAGATGACCTCACCACGGTTTTTCTCTCTTTGTGCTCTCTCTCTCTCTCTCTCTCTCTCTCTCTCTCTCTCTGTATATATATATATATATATATATATATATACACACACACACACACACACACACACATGCGTACACACACTTACTGTGATTTACAGTTTTTATTATTATGTATTGCAGTGTATTGCTACCGAATGATAAATTCCACAACTTATTGCAGTGATATTAAACCTGATGCTGATCCTGATACTAAAGGTGCTAATGAAGCCAGAGAAATTTAAAGAAAATTGATGTTATTATGAGCTTGTCTATTTTTGTGGATGCTGGTATGGTTTGCAATAAAATAGCACCTAAATGTCATTGGCTGTCCTCAATTAAGCTTGGCTACGATATGTTTATGGTTAATAAACCAGCATATTTTCTGTAAAGCCTTCAACATCCAACTGAAATATAGTTGTATCTTTTTATATATTTAATAGATGATCACTTTGGATGATGGTTTGTTAAAAATGCAAGATTTGTAGAGCTCTTATTTATTGTATTTTCAATATATTGAATCTCTTGAGCATTTACAGTCCATTCCACTAATCATATTGAAAGTGGCAGTGTTTCAAAATGACTATCATGTTCATGAAATACATTGATATTTAACTTGAGAGGCACTAGGAATAAGCAGTTGGCATTATCCTTTGGGATTGTGATCAATATCTGTTTGTTTGGTAACCATTTTCTTGTTTCTCATTCTCATTGGGTAGTAAAAAGTCTAAATGTGATAGAAGAGACAAGGGATTGAGGGTACAGATGCACAAATCACTAAAAGTACCACAGGCAATAAAAAAGAAACAAACCATACATTTCTCAGGAAATATAAAAGAGTGTCAAGTAATGATATACATATGTGATTCTGAGAATTTGAATGTTTCAGCAGCAACTCAAACCATTCTTTGTGCTTTCTCAGAAATCATTCCCTTGGTTTTTGAATGATTTGGGATAAATACCACATAACTTCTGATCTACAACTTCTCATCTTGTCCAGAATTTGACTCTGTCAAAGCCCAGAACCTTTTCTTGATATTCATTGTCTTTGATTGAGTTCATATTTGTTATTTTTACTACGGGGATTCCATTATCAATAAACATTGAATCTGCAGTTTCCCAAATGTAGTCAGTTATTCAACTTGTAAGGGTGATATGAGAGAGAAAGACCCTTCCTGTTAAGTTTTGTTACTGCTGATCTCACAGCTAAGCTTCCCCCACTCCCCACCTTCTTATTCTGGCTTCTTCCTCCTCCTTTCCAGTCCTGATGAAGTGTCTCAGCCCAAAATGTCGACTGTTCTCTCTACTCCATAAAAGCTGCCTGACCTGCTGCTTTCCTCCTGAATTTTGTGTGTGCTAGTCTGGATTCCCAGCATCTATAGAATCTCTCGAGTTTATACTTCTAAAAAGAGGCACCATTTTTTAATCTTGGCTTGAAATATAACCTATTTCCTTTTATTGTGCTTGATGATCTTAGGAGACGATTCCAGGGACCTTGACAGGAATTGGACAGGTTGTGCATTCTCCTTCTGACGATATGGTTTCCACCTGGCGCTCTGGTTTCCTCCCACATTCCAAAGCTGTACCGGTAGATTAATTGGTCAACTACTACAATAGACTACTACTTAGTGTAGGAAAGTGACAACGATAAATGGATGGGTATGTGAGACAGCACATGCTGTGGAACTACAGTAGAAAAGGAAAGAGAAACAGATAGATGTGATGCATTACTGGCAGCTGACATGCATCTAATGGACTGAATGGTAGAACATAGAACATAGAAAACCTACAGCACAATACAGGCCCTTCGGCCCACTGTGCTGCAACATAAATGATGTGAGCTGATACAACATATATTTACTTCTTCATATCAATTTCTTGGAATGTTTACAAAAATGAAAATCTTTAATTCTAGTTTAATTTTCAATGGTTTCAGTATGCAGCCTGAAATTCTTATTCTTCGCAGACATCCATGAAACAGGGAGAAAAACCGAATGAGAGAAATGTTAGAACCCCAAAGCCCCCTCTCCCTGCCACTCACAGGCAACAGCAAAAGTGTCAACCCTTCCCCTCCTCACATTTGCTCCACCAAAAGCACTGGCCCCATCCCCCCCCATACAACCAATTACAAAGCCCCCTAAGAGACCGTGACCTAGAGTCCATCAAAAAGCCAATATCCAACCCAACACTTCGACATCTCAGACAGGTTCTCTCTCACCAGCGAGGGAGAGAGATATCCCTCCTGCAACAAATGAAAGCGGGAGAGCCTTTTGATGTTACAACCCGCCACGTCACTTGTCTGAGTGCCCCGACTTGAGGACCGACAGAGTCTCACTCTCCATCGAGAGAGAGAGAGAGAGAGGAAGAGATCACTCGAGCGCAGGGGCCATCTAACAGCAGCGCACACTGCCTGCTGTCTTGGTGTTTCAATCTCCTGCAACGCTTCAGCCGGCAACATCAGTGAGGAACCAGGTCATCCAGGGACTGCACCCCAAAGGCATACATCTTCCAGGCTGCACCTGGAGAGATCAAAACACCCGGCTGCACGGCAGGTCCAAGAATGAGAACCTACCGCCGATGGAAAACCACGGTTTGAGCTACAGCTGTAGATCATGGACTCCAACAGGACCCCTGCCTCCTTGAAAAGAAAAAAGACATATGAGAAAAGAAGAATAAGCAGTTCCATGGACGAACTGGAAGAAGTTACCAAGGTCTGCAAAAACCTCTGCTTGGTATGAATTATCAGTAAGGACTATCTTTTTGATGTCACCATAATTTGTTTGCTGTTAAAGTTTTCAGTCCATTTGAGGTTTGCATGTTAAGTTAATTTTATTTCTCAGTTATTTGCCAGTTTGTCATTCAGCAGTTCAAGAGTGGTAAATTAGGCTGTCCACAAATTAGCCTGCACATGCTGGAAAATTTAACTTTATTTCAACATTTTATTTTTTGTTAAACATTAAACAGTCATGAGTTTGACCCACTTTTTCTTTTCCAACCTCTGTGCCTATTCTTACTCATCCTGCCCACTTGCTTTGATTTTATATCCCTCTGTGCCTTGCTTATTCACTTATCTGTCCAGATAACTCTTAAAGTGCTGTCACCTTTTCTGTTCCCATCACCTCTTCTGGCAACTCATTCTTGATACCAACGCTTGAGAACTTTAAACACGAGCAAGTCAGCAGATGCTGGAAATCCAAAGCAATGAACAGAAAATACTGGAGGAGCTCAGCAGGTCAGGCACCATCTATGGAGAGGAATAAACATTCAACGTTTCAGGCCGACACCCTTCTTCAAACTGAGAAGGAAGGGGGAAGATATCAGAATAAAATGGTGGGGGGTGGTGTGGGAAGGTGGATAGCTAGAAGATGATAGGCGAAGCCAGGTAGGTGAGAAAGAGAAAGAAGAAGGAATCTGATAGGAGAGGAGAGTGGACCATCCGAGAAAGGGAAGGAGAAGTGGACCCAGGGAGAAGTGATAGGCAGGTAAGAAGTGGTAAGAGGCCAAAGTGGGGATCAGAAGAATAGGGGTGGGTGAGTGAAACATTCTTTTACCAGAAGGAAAAATCAATATACGTGCCATCAGGCTGGAGGCTATCCACACGAAATATAAAGTGTTGCTCCTCCACCCTGACATGGAGCGACATGTCGGAATGGGAATGGGAATCAGAATTAAAATGCTTATCCACCAGGAAGTTCTATTTCTGGTGGATGGAGTGGAGGTGCTCGACAAAGAATCTCAGCAGAGTAGAGGAGGCCACATCGAGAGCACCCGATGCAATAGGGTGACCCCAGCAGATTGGCAGGAGTGGTGTTGCCTCACCTGGAAGGACAGTGTGGGGCCCTGAATGAATGTGAGGGAAGTGGTGAATGGGCAGGTGTAGCACTTTAGCAGTTTGTAGGGAAGGCTTTACCAATCAGGTGTCCTTAAAACCATAAAATTCCCTGTAATGTTAGGCACCTCTACCATGAGAAAAATCCACTAGCTACCTACCCTAGCTATAGGACATAGAACATAGAATAGTACAGCGCATTACAGGCCCTTCGGTCCACAATGTTGTGCCGACCCTCAAACCCTGCCTCCCATATAATCCCCCACCTTAAATTCCTCCATGTACCTGTCTAGTAGTCTCTTAAATTTCACTAGTGTATCTGCCTCCACCAATGACTCAGGCAGTGCATTCCACGCACCAACCACTCTCTGAGTAAAAAAAACCTTCCTCTAATATCCCCCTTGAACTTCCCTTCCCTTACCTTAAAGCCATGTCCTCTTGTACTGAGCAGTGGTGCCCTGGGAAGAGGCACTGGCTATCCACTCTATCTATTCCTCTTAATATCTTGTACACCTCTATCATGTCCCCTCTCATCCTCCTTCTCTCCAAAGAGTAAAGCCCTAGCTCCCTTAATCTCTGATCATAATGCATACTCTCTAAACCAGGCAGCATCCTGGTAAATCTCCTCTGTACCCTTTCCAATGCTTCCACATCCTTCCCAAAGTGAGGCAACCAGAACTGGACACAGTACTCCAAGTGTGGCCTAACCAGAGTTTTATAGAGCTGCATCATTACTTCGCGACTCTTAAACTCTATCCCTCGACTTATGAAACCTAACACCCCATAAGCTTTTTTAACTACCCTATCTACCTGTGAGGCAACTTTCAGGGATCTGTGGACATGTACCTCCAGATCCCTCTGCTCCTCAACACTACCAAGTATCCTGCCATTTACTTTATACTATGCCTTGGAGTTTGTCCTTCCAAAATGTACTACCTCACACTTCTCCGGGTTGAACTCCATCTGCCACTTCTCAGCCCACTTCTGCATCCTATCAATGTCTCTCTGCAATCTGCGACAATCCTCAACACTCTGCACAACACCACCAACCTTTGTGTCGTCTGCAAACTTGCAACCCACCCTTCTATCCCACATCCTGGTCATTAATAAAAATAACGAAAAGTAGAGGTCCCAGAACAGATCCTTGTGGGACACCACTAGTCACAACCCTCCAATCTGAATGTACTCCCTCCACCACAACCCTCTGCCTTCTGCAGGCAAGCCAATTCTGAATCCACCTGGCCAAACTTCCCTGGATCCCATGCCTTTTGACTTTCTGAATAAGCCTTTCATATATATTTATGTCTGATTTCATATTTGCTGTTTTCTCTTTGTTTTCTTCACTGGCTGCACTTTTCAAAGTGATTTGGCATATGTGACAAATTGAAAAAAGTTTTAGTTATTTTTTTCCAGTATCCTCTGAAAGAAATTCAGGCTATTCATCAGGATGCAGTAGCTCTGAAATAAATCAGATCCTCAGAAAAGTGGAGACAAGTTAATTTTTATTTTAAATGATCACAATTTCTGTATGAATATTATATAAAATTATTTTGAGATAGCTTGCAAAATCAAAAGAAGTAGTAAACAAAATGGCAGAACTGATGGGATTTACAGTTGGTGGCATGTTTTTCCATGTGGTTATTGATTTCTGTTTAGGATAAGGCGTTTGTTTCATCATGAAAAATGAAAAAATGTTGACTGTTTTTCTTGAGGTTAATAGCCATGGAAACTTATTTCATTAGTGATTTGAAACACTAGGCCTGAATTTGTAAATCGGAAACGGTGCCCCGAGGTACTTCCATTTAGTTTTTGTATGTGAAATATTACCATGAACTTCAAACCACTACTGAATAGTTCTAGCTGCTCTTCCATGAACATAAAAGAAGGCATCTGATGCTTTGTCATCCCTTGAGTTTCATGAACTTGTTATGTTCACTTATTACTTGTCCATGAAGTTCACCAGGAAAAAGTCTAGTAAGCCCCAGATAATTATACGTGCACTTCTCTCTTCTGCCGAGTAAATGTGTGAAGGAGTATGTGGTGAACTACGTATACCTGTCTGGACACGCCTCTTGCAGACTGCTCCTGTGGCTCCTCCCACAGAAGTATTCGACGTTTCAGGAACAGCTTCTTCCCATCTGTCATCATATTTTTGAATAATTGCTATTCCTCTCTTGCTCTATTTGTTTAACTAACTATTTACAATATGTTGTAACTTACAGTAATTTTTTAAAAGTTTTCCGCTCTACTGCTGCCACAAAACAATGCTTTGGCAACATATGTCAGTGGCAATAAATCTGATTCTGATGTTGATTCAAACTTGCTCAGTTTTCAAGTGTGTGTTGGTTTACTGCAGAGTGAAAATTATTTTGTATGTTAGGTCATTTTACCCAGAGGAAAAGAAAAAGGCTTTAGGGTTTTTAATTGGTTATGTGTGTAACCCAGTATGCATTCAAACAGAGCTGTAGATATGATGTTAGTTGTTCTAATGTTCAACACGTTAATGATTGATTATTCAGTCGGAATTTCATAAAACCTCAACATTGGAAACGTGTGTGGTGAGGGGAGGGGGCTACTGCACAGGATCAAAGTAAGCTGCAGAGAGTTGTAAAATTAGTCAGCTTCATTGTGGGCACTAGCCTCCGTAGTATCCAGGACATTATCAAGGAGTGATGCCTCAAAAAGGCGGTGTCCATCATAAAGGACACGCATCACCCGGGTCATACCCTCATCTCATTGCTACCATCAAGG